>NW_007740094.1:4707-32089 GCF_000696425.1 Galeopterus variegatus | reverse complement strand
AAAAGTTATTCCCCTTTCATAGGATCTTTTTAATCTAACCCAGAAAATTTGCGAGATTTGAGTAGTGAGTAGCTGTAAAGTATATCCCACCTGATAAGTAAGGAAAAGTAGTATCTAGTTCTTCTCGTGTCTTATAAATAGAATTGTTTTTGGTTTCTTTTTTTCTTTTTTTTTATTTTGGTGGCTGGCCAGTATTGAGATCCAAACCCTTGACCTTGGTGTTATAACACTGCACTCTAACCAACTAAGCTAACTGGCCAGCCTCAGATTTTTAACAAAACATGTCTTTGATCTCCTCCAGGAAGTTTTCCCTAAATCCCTCCAGGCTGGAGTAAGTACTCTCATATACCAGTGTATATCCCAATCACCACATTTCTGCTCAATGTTTTTCTGGTCACACATACACATATGACATTAGCTTGTGAAATTCTTGACAGGCGATGCACTGGTTGATTTGCTTTCCAATCCTTTACTGTAGCTCAGTGCCTGGCATCTGGTAGATGCCTAGTCCACAGTTGTAGAATGAATGAATGAGTGAATATTGCCCTAGAAGAATCAACATCTTGTCAGGTAACATTTAAACTCTCACCTCTGTACTTTCTCCCTAATAAATACATGTTATCTATTATTAGAACTATCAAAATATTTTTGTTGTACTTATTATTACCATATGCTCTAGACATTCTAGTAGTGCATTCTCTATTTATTTAAAAAGATAATACCTCATTGAATATAAACCGGAAATGCTCTGATCATTAGGTTGAAGATTTTAATTTCGTCAACGTCTGATTGTCTTTTACTCTTCTGGTTCTATCCATTCCAAAGACATATGACTTTTAATGTAATTATAAAACATGTCCTAGTGTCACACAAAGCATCAGTTAAAAACATCAGTTGTATTTACATGTCTTTCCTTGTGTCTTATAAAAATAACTTACATGGATGTATTTTAACATTTTCCATTTAAATTGGTGTGG
Organism: Galeopterus variegatus; assembly: GCF_000696425.1. Lineage (NCBI taxonomy): Eukaryota > Metazoa > Chordata > Mammalia > Dermoptera > Cynocephalidae > Galeopterus > Galeopterus variegatus. The sequence goes on along the minus strand of NW_007740094.1, from coordinate 31,112 downwards.
ACACAAGTGGAAGACACGTAAAACAAAGAAATCTTTGCTAACTCACACATGTAGTGTGAGGACTGGGGGAAAGAAGAAGAATCATGAGAAAGAAGGAGAACGCTGGGGAATTAGAGGAGGCAGGAGCGGAGTATTGATGGAAACTCTGCTGCTTCCCATTCTCCTTGCCAAGAAGCAGGCAATAACACCACCTGTCTGTTTGGCAGCCACAGGTATCTACACATGGCTTATGTTTTTCTCCTCTCCAGATTTCAAGATTTAGATTGGAAACCCAACTAGTTAAATCAACAGGTGAAATAAAACTTGGTGAAGCAAAAAATCACTCTCAGCACTGCTGCGTAGGGAGAGGCAACCGGAGCTCTCTTCAGGCACCCTTGTGAGTTTTGTAAAGGCTTCTTGTCTCAAACCTTTTCTTGGCCCCTGGGCTTTGGCAGAGCCAGCAAGCTGTCCTGTAAGCTGGCAAGGTGCCATTGTAACAGATGGCCAGGAGTGTAGGCAGCAAAGAAACCGTGTAGGAGCAGCACAGTGCATGCTGAGGGCGAGAGCTCTAGGCACAAGCCTGGAGTCTGTCTGTCCCTCAGTTAGTGCTGAGCTCCTGAGCAAAGTGGGGTCAGGGAACATTTTGGTCTGCACTTGGACTATTATTTACTTCAGGGAGAAATTCCAGCATTGCCTTCTTTGTGTGACAGTATTAAGTTTTCTACTTTATCTCAGATGTGTGGGTGTGGGGGATATCGCCAAACAGTGATGAAAAAGACATATTCTAAATCAAACCATCGGTGTTTCTGGTTTGCTTTCCCTGTCCAGTTCATTCTGCACACTTCTGACAAGTTCATCACCTAAGGCACAGTTTGGATCACATCCCTGTTCCCCAAAACTTTTGATGATGAAGATGGTGATAATGATGATGGAATTGATGGTGATAGTGGTCATGGCTGCTACTTGATAAGCACTTATTATGTACATAATTTTCTTACTTCATAGACAATTGGGGCTCAGAAATCAACTTTCTACCAAAGATGCCATTGCTAATAATTGTCAGAATTGGGATCTGAACCCATATCTATCTGACTCTACAAAGAATCTTAGCAAATATACTCTGTATTTGCAAACAGAATTTACTTGCCAAAGATTCTCTAGAATTGTCATGAACTTATAATTTAATAAAATAAAAACTTTCAATTTAACTCAAAGTTTAGTTTAACTAAATGCTTAATATTTTTAGTTTTGAGATGTCTCTCAGTTATTTCATTTCTTAAAAGAATGTTTGTTCTGAAAATCCAGATTCAAGTTAATGAGAACTGAGATAAAACATATGTCTTAAACAAAAGTACTAGAATGACCTTCTGTATTATAGTAGAGTAGGTCCCAATAAAGGAAACTTTTTTATCTATTTCAGGAAATTTACAGTTTGTTTTTAATCAAATGACATTTCTATTTTCTATGAACTTATCTGTGATTTTATGTCTGAAATCAATTAAGTATGAAGGAACAAAGATTTCTTTTCTAGAGGCTAACTGAGGCGCCAGAGTTTATCTTTACTATTCTTGGAACTCTCAGAAAAAGGCGCTAACAATACTAATCTTTCTTATTTTTTTAATCTTTCTTATTTTTAACCTGAATCTCTTCTAGCCATTTCTCATTTCCAATAAAGAAAAAAAATTCTTCATATACTTGAAGATAGTCTCTTTGTGTCAATTAGCTGTTGTTGCATAACAATCACAAAAATCTCTGTGACATTCAAAAATAAGCATTTATTCTCACATATCTGAAAGTAGGTTGAGGTTTGGCTGATTGAGGCTGTCTAGGCTGACAAAGGCTCACATAATCTCCCAACCTCCAGTTGAGGGCAGTGATTAGTTCCAGCAAGTATTTCTGTTAGCAATGGCAGAAGTGCAAGAGGATAATCCCAACCACTCAAACCTTTTTTTAAGCGTTTGGTCTACCACTTCAACTAACATTTTCTTGGCAAAATCAAGTCCCATGTTCAAACCCAAAGTGGGGAAGCATATTTTGACTCTTTTTTCCATGGGGAAGAAATGCAGTTTACATGGTAAAGAGTGATGTCAAGGAAAGGGGTGAGGAGTTGGGGCCCTCAGTCCAGTTTCTGCCCGTTCCTTATTGCACACCCCATGCTATTCCTGCTATACAAAATTATGTACTAGAATGGCTATGTCTTTATATCAGACCATTTCTTACCATTTCCACAAAATTGCATCTTTCCGATTTTACATCCACTCAAAGTCTGTTGTTAATAGTATTCTGAAGATGACACTTTTCTCTTTCAAGGCTGTTTGATAAAAATCCTTCTCCAGGAAGAAATTATCATCTCAGAAATTGTGTTCATCTCTCAGTACCTTATAAGGCCCCTCTGCTCTAGCTCTCTAGAATTTGAATGCTATGTGTTCTACCTAGCCACGTGAAAACTATGTCCTTTTGGTGTGAAGAATAACTTCCTGATTGTGTTCGAGATGAAATTGTATCCTCCTTTGGGCAGAAACGTGAATGACATCATAATTCCTATGAAACATTTACACCTTCCCTGGCTCTATTACCCAAAGGTTTTTCTTTGTAACCAGCTTCATACCCATTAAAATTTGGGCTCAAATTCCCCTTTCATAAGGATCAGATAAGATTTTGGTAGAGGGGGGAGAGAGAGAGAGAGAGAGCGAGCATTCCTGTGTTTGTGTACCTATGAGTATAAATGATTAAGCAGTACATATTTATTTTATAATTAAGAAATACCTTTATCTATTTCTATATTAGTGGTGCTATTAAGTACATTCCACACACATCAATAAGTATGAAATATTAATTTGTGTTTATATTATATTTTAGAATGAATACACACACACATACATACCCTATGACCTCTACTTAAGTTTTATCAAATGCTTTCTCAAAATCCCCAATTTGAGGACATGTGAGAAAAGTTACAATTTAAGATCTGTGCTCACATCTTATTTTCATGTTAACCAGGCAGAACAGGCTGATTCAGATGTTTGGGAGCATCAGAGTACTTAATCTGTTACTACTGCTTTGCATTATATCATGTTCTAGACTTCTTAGGAGCAATCTCTATTTATTTTTGGAGCTCACAGATTGCATTTGAACGAGTCAGGAATATTTTCCAGCTTATTTTAGTGAACTTATTCATATTTTGCCCAAATGGAGAAAAAATACAGTTTTCCAAAAAGTTATTATTAGTGCTATTTTAGTGATAGAATATTATTTTACTTGATCACTCCAAAGACAAAAGAAATCCATGTACTAGTCTGGTTTTGTACATGCCCATGAAGGTGTGGACATGCCAAAATAGCACATTTCTATTAGATAAGTCAGGGTGAAGCTGTCACTGAAATTCTGTGTTTTAATTTTACTCCCTAACCCTCAATACTTTGTGTTTTTAGGTAATCCCTCCTTGAGCTCTTTAGTAAACCTACAAGCATTACTTCACCTTTAAGAGCTGCTTGGGTGATAAATATGCATATTTGGCTCAAAGCTTGCTCTCCTAGTGATGGTAGGGTTAGTTGCCTGGTTATTTGTGGTTATTTTTGTAGCACCTGTGGATTTTAAGATTGGGAGTTTCATCAGAAGTATGTGTCATACATTTTTATTAACTTACTGAACACAGGTGTTTCCTGATTATCTATTTGATTAATTATACATAGCTACCAAATTAAAACAGAACAGATAAGCCTTGCTATGGTTACTTTCCCTTTTCATACCCATTTTCATTATCATATCTCTGGGCACTGTTTAAAGTAAAGCTAAATGATTGGCCACCATCTCATTTTGATTTAATAGGACCTCAAATCACTAACTTTTCTCAGTGCCAAGCACAATGCCTGTATAGAATAGTTTATTGAATAAATAAATAAATATATGGCTGAATCTATACATGTATGTATAAATACATTTAATATAAATGGTCATCACAAATGCCAAAGCAATGAAAAATTCAACCCACTTTTATTTTAAACTTCCTTTGCAGATATTATTCTCAAGTATTCGGAGACCGTTGGAAGCATCAAGCATCAGGAAGGAATAGAGATAAGGAACCTAAAAAGGACTAAACCTTTTAGCCCATTAATCAAACTCATAATTCCCATTAAGGCAGGTAAAACAATGAATTGTGCTAAGTTAAAAAAAAATTAGTCTATATCATGAGCATATTTAAAAGCTAAAATCAGTGACTGTTGTCCCAGGGCACAGCAGAAACACTTCTAAAAGGCAGAGAAGTTTGAAGACCCTCATTAAGGAAATGTCACCTGCAAGCACAGATAAAACAGGAAAGAAAAATGTATCTGAAGTTCCAACAAAATGTAGCTCATATTCTTCCTCCCACTCTGTTTCTCTGAATGATTCTCTGAGTTGCAATATGAATAAAATGGAGCTTGAAATAGACAAAATAGGACTAGAGCTTTTTTTCCCCCTCATGTAATATCTTAATGGAATTGCTACTCCCTGCCTTCTGCACACAGATTATTTGTTTTTTCCATATACTTGTGAAGGAAAATTTTAAGTTTAGAGTTAATGTACTTATTTTCAATAAGAACCACCACTATGTTTCTATACACCCCATATTTAGGCTATTCAGGGGATATATTTATTTGGTTGTGTCTTACCCAGTTTGATTAGGTACCATTTGTACTTGCATGTTTTAGTGGAAATGATAGCTAAAATGTGAATGAATGCCTCCTCTGTGGGTAAAACTAAGCCTAGGAGCCAACAGCTATAGCAGTTAAATATGCGCCAATTCTCATAAAAAGAACAGCTACAGGCAATGAAGGCTGGGCTGAATGCACAAAATGAGAAAAAGCCTTTTCTGCAACCTGTGTGCCTGCCTAACCCTTTACTAATGCTGCCCTTCACCCCATTAACACATGCATGCACCCACGCCCATCCTATAGCCAAAATGAGAGCAGAAGTTTGCTTTTTCTCTCCTTCCTTCCTTTAGCAGAAATGTCAGTTCTTTCTCTCTCTTTTATTTTTGAAGCACAGTTCTGAAATATATGTATCACTATTTGGAATTCTCCAAATCACCATATTTCAGATTTTGTAAAAGAGCAATTCTTAGAATGATTTGCACTCTAAGTAGGACGGGTGACAGCCAAATGGCTTATGTACCCAGTTAACCATATTAATTTCTAGTTTTTAAGGGTCCTAAAACTACAACTCATTAAAAATCAAAATTAAGATCAAACCTAAACAAACAAAAACCAAGACTGTCTATTCCAATGCATGGATTCAAAATATTACTGAATTATCTGGACTTGGCCATTCTCATGAGGGGATGACAAAAGGGAGTGGAAGAACCTTGGTTTTTAGAGTCTGCATCTTGATGAGCTTTATCTCTAAGATAATGCGGGGTGATTGCCAAGCAAAACGCAGTCATTCATTTCTTTCATTGATTCTATGAGCAGTACCAGGTTTTGTGTTAGCTTGTAAAGATACCAGAATAAGATACAGTCTGTCTTCCAGGAGTTCGTGGTGTAGTGAGGCAGATAGACAGAGCATATCAAATTGTAAAATTATGTATTTATATATAAAGAGGTTATGGAAAATAAATCGTGGAAAGACAAAAGTAGAGTCAAATAATCCAACCTGGAGTTGTTAAGAAGGCTTCAAAGAGAAGGTAACAGTTGAGTTCTGAAGGATAAATAGTGACATACCCAGTTGAAGAGAATAACATGTAGAAAGACACAATGTGTGGGTGGCAAGAAGTTCACTAGGACTGGCATATAGGACAGAGGAGAGAGAATCTTGATTTGCACCATCCAACAAGGTAGGCATTACTACACGCGGCTATTTACATTTAAATTATTGAAAGAAAAAATATTAAACATTTAGTTCCTCAATAGCACTAACCACATTTCAAGTGTTCTATAGCTACATGTGGTTAGTGGCTACTGTGCTGAACAGTGGAGATATAGAATATGTCTATCATAACAAAGTTCCATTGGACAGTGCTGGTGTGAAAGTCAGGAAAGAAGTCACAATTGGAACTATAGATGGAGCACAGTGAACCCAAAGATGTAATTGAAACTGTGAGTGGATGGTTTTACCCAGAGAGTGAAAATGAGGAGGGAAGAGGGATCCTCTCTGGTGGGCACCACCATCTAAGAGGTGGGTAAGAGGTGGGTGGGGAGGAGTTGGTACCTGCAAATGATCCTTCAAGGAATGGTGAGAAGGAGGGAGAGCAGGGAAAATAGAATCCTAGAAGTCCAGGAAAGAGAGGAGTTGGAGAAGCTCACAGTTGTTAATGATGCCTGATACTGAAGAAAAGCTCATGAAAACTGAAAATTGACTTTTAAACCTAAAAATTAGGAGGTCATCAGTGCTATTAGTGAAGGTAGGTTAAATGGAGTCCTCTGTGCGGGAGTGTTTTGAAGTGGATGTGGACAGAGATGGATTGAAGTATGTAGAGGACTGAATGGTGGCCCCAGAGATATGTCCTTGTGACAACCACCAGAAACTGACAAGACGCAAGGAACAGATTTTCCCCCTAGAGCTTCCAGAAGGAGTGTCTGATTTTTGGCCTCCAAACTGTGAGAAAATAAAGTTCTGTTGTTTTAAGCCACCCAGTTTGTGTTAATTTGTTACAGCTGCCACAGGAAACTAATACAAAGGGCATTTAAGAGATAGTGGGGAGTAAAGAACAGAGACAGAAAGTTTTGACAAATGGTTACAAACTCAAATGTTCTCAAAGGACAGGCAGATAAAGAAAATAGTTGAAAATGCAAGTAGGAGAGAGAAAAACTGTCGTGCATTTGAGATTATATGTCCAGCCTACCAAATAACCCACAGATTGTATTTCCATGCCCCCACCTCACACTCGCAGAACCTGCTGTCCATATTTATTGTAACCTTTCTCTCTTTATTTACATCCTCTCTTATGACTATTGCCTAGACTTTATGTTTAGCCTTTTTAACTTCTCAAGCCATGTTAAAATCCCACTCATTCTTTTTTACTTTATAGTGTATGTTTCTTTTCGTTCCTAAACCTGGTTGAAGTCTTCTATTTCTCTGCTCTTGGAAGAAATTCTGGTAACTATGATAATTTTTCCACTACGTATTCAAGTTCTCTGAAAACTGAGGTCCTCCCTACTGAGCAGCTTTGCTTTTATTCATCTCTAATTCCTTCTAATTTTCCCACAGTAGCTGTCCTGAAGCTTTCCTCTGGAGAACATACCCCATCTCTTTCCTTCGTCTTTAACGAGAAAGTTGGGTTTAGCCACCATAACCTTCCTCAACGCACTTCCTTCTACCTCACAACTTCTTTTTGTTGTTAACTACATTCTGTTGCCTTTTCTTTTCATCTTTGAGCAAGTATTGACCTTTCTCCATCTTAAGACTAATGTTTTCACTCTTTGAAATGAGACTTTACTTTTTCCATTTTTCTGCGTTTATCTTTTCCTCCCCACCCTCTATGCGTCCCTGATATTCCGTTCACAGCCCTCCCCGTTTGCATTTTTTCCCTCAGTTGATCTCATCCAGTTTCCTCGGTCGTCTAATCCTGCTTCTCAACCCCTCTCCTGAGCTCTCTACTGTTTGCCACCTCCAATGAGATAACTTATGAAATCTCAAAAACTGAGCTTAAGCACACACTTATCTTTTCCTCCAAACTACTTCACTCCACGAACACCCTATTTTTGTGAATACAGGGCAAGTTTGAAACCTGGGAATCATCTATAAATCTGCACTTTTCCTGATCTACCTCCCTTCATGTGTAATCATTACAGATCATGGTGCTCTTCACATTGCAGGAGTCTAAAGGGCATTTGTAGTTGCTGAAATGGGCGCTGGGATAGTTTGGGAAGAACGCTAGATGTGGAAACAGAAGTCTTGCACCGGAATCCAGGCTTTACCACTTAGTTACTTCGTGACATCTGGCAAGTCACTGAAATTCTCTTGCCTCAGTGTCCTGTCTATAAAAAGGTGATAGTAATACTTTTCCCAAAGGATTGTTTTGAGGTTACAGAGGCTACTATGCCTAAAAGTTCTTTTTAAATTTTAAAGTAGCATGCTTTGATTTAATCTTTGGTATAACCACGTGTGTATTTCCCAGATAATTTTTACTCTCAGAGAAAAGACTTGTAAAAACAAGTAGGGTTGGGCCAGTTGAGAACTCCTCTTTTGCAATACGCAAACTGTTCTCGATGGATCAAGTTCCGGACTAAGTTTGTAAACTATTAGTTTGAACCCATAGGGAATTGCTATTCTTGTGCAGTCTTTTTTAGGTAATTATTGGAAACTTCATAGGGTCCAAATTAATAGTGGTAATACCTCCCTTTCATGCTTTCCCAGGAGAGTCTAGATCTTTGAAGGACACATGGTTTGACTGACATTCCACCAGCAAGTCCTTTGCTAATGATATCAGGGTGGAGGCAAAGGTTATGTCTACTTCTGCTGCTGTGTCTTCATTTTCATCAGTCCCACCCATCAGGACACCCTAGTTTCCTCTGTCTCCCACTGAGTGAATGTGAGGGGGGAAAGAGCTGACCCATCCCACCACAGTCACTTGCACTCATCAAAGTACAAAACACAAAGTAACATTACTGTCATTATTATCATTATTAGGTTCATTATCAACATCATGATCCCTAATGTTTGGCTGAGACTTGGAAGTCCTTGACTTGATAAATGAAGGTGATATTGAGCATAATTTGTTAAGTTTATTTTTTAATTTGCTGCTACTTGTTCTAAGTGCTTGGGTCAATCATGCACAACAACAGTTAATTCCTTCTTTAAAAAAATTGCTTTTTCTCATTTAGTTTAATGAGTATCAACAAATAAAAAAACAAGTTCCTTAACTAAAATATATCTGATGTGAAGATTGCTCTGAGACTATTACCTTTTGAAGTAAACTATCTACTTAGAATGCTATTCTACTTATATTTAAATATATAAAGCTATAAAAGAGAACCCTATTTTCATACTCTGTCAACATGTATATGTGTATGCTCAAAGAATTTTTTTTGTTGTTTCAGTATGGAACACTTATTTACTTAACAAGACATTACAAGTAACCTTGACTATACCATGAAAAGGCAGATTGTCCCTTCAGATTCTGCATCTTCCTGATTTTATACACAATTAGGGGCAAATGCAAAATCTAGTTCTCATGTTCTTATGCAGTGTTTAATTGTACAGATTCCATAAAAAATCACTTAATATAAAAAAAATACTCTTTTTTATGGTCACACTAAATTCTTTTGTCAGCAAATGCTTTTGGGGTGCTTTTTATTTATGGATTTTTCACAATGCCAGAGAGCTTTTGTCTTTTTTTAGTTCTTTATATTTATAGCTGTGGGATGATCATTTTCTGGTTGGTTTCACATTGAGCTCTTTCAGAACTAGTCAGAGTAGTAACAGTTTCATACTGTTTGTATTTTCTCCCCCTGAGTCCTCTGTTAAATCTTTTTCACTCTAGCAGTGACACTGCAGTATATTATGCTATACATTCTTAGGCTATTAACTTTAGGCACTGCTAATGATTTCTTTTATACATACATACATACATACATACATACATATATATATATATATATATATATATAGAGAGAGAGAGAGAGAGAGAGAGAGAGAGAGCATATAAAACATGTAAATGTTTCTTATTAAAACAAGAAAACTTACTACACAATCAACCCTATTAGCAAAAAGAACAGGAGATTTTTTTTTTTCAAGTGATATTGCAAGAGAGAAACAGTTTTGCAAAGTCCCAATGGTGGAAAACAAAGTAAATTATAAAAGACCCCTAAAGGAAGAGATTTAGTTTCCTTAAAAAACAGCTTGTTTGGTATTCCATTCCTACACTTAACATTTTTAAAAAGTAACATATTTGAAAAATCAGCAATAGCAACATAACAGTTTTCTCGAGTAGAATAAAATGTTTGAGTCTCTGTGAGAAGGTGAGAAAGAAGAAAAGTTGGAGGAATCTCAAAGTTACCTTGAATCCCACATCCTTGTGCTCAGATACAAGAGAATCTCACCTTATATTCTGGCAGCTCAAAGCCTGGGAGGATTTAACCTGGAGGTGGTATGTGTAAAGTAACTGGAAAACAAGCCCTGTTAGGGGGCAAAGTTTAACTACAAAAAGATTGAAGGCAACAGGGTGATTCAAAAATGAAACCGATTAGAATAAAAGCAACCATTATTTGTATCTTCACAATGAGGGTTGCCTACTACTAAAAAAAGAAGTCTTTGGAAGTCGCTGGACTCCTGACTTACTGTTTGGCTTCCTTTACACCCACGCTTTTCCATCAAACAGGATGTTTCTGAAAACACCTTTCACAGAGGTGTAAACATCTAACTTGCCCATTTTCATGCCCAGCAGTCTGTGGCTGAAGAATGGGATAACAATGGATGGGATGGGGAAGAGCATAGAAGAAAGGAATGGAATAAGACGAGAAGTCACATGTGGGGAGGATGAGAGAGAGGAGAGAAACAGCTGGGGAAAAAAGGTCAGGGAAAAGAAGAGAAACTGGAGTAGCACGGGAAGTCAGATTTTTACTACAACCTAATCCTTGCCTAGAAGTTCTAGTGATCTGATACACACAGAATGAGAACAAAATACTTCTTTCTTAATGCACTAAGGAGGATTGAATAAACATTTACCAAATATTTATTGGGGTTGCCCCAGCAGCATACAGACAACTGCATCTGTCTAGGTCCTTCTCTGCCCAGATTCGCTCCCCTTGGGGCAATGGAAGGAGGCGGCATTGCAGCAGCCTAGTTCTCTGTCCTTGCGGATGTTCATCTGCTTCCAGAAAGAGGTATCCAAGACGAGCAAGGTCAGCAGACAGGAAGTGAGGTCAATGTCAGGTTTCCATGCCAGGAACAGGAACTCTGGATACACTGAAGGGTTACAGCCAGTCAAACCCCAGCACTGCTCATTGAATTGTCAGAGAGGCTAGTCCCAGAGCCAGCTCATCTACCCTCCCTCCTCATTTTGACACAGTGAACCTCTTCTGGTGGGGAGGGTGTGGGGAAGAACAGAGACTAAGATGAAAAACAAAAAGTAAACATAATGGTACACAATTTTTTTTCTCATTTGAAACAAATTGATTATAATGTATTATGAACTATTCAGAGTTATTTTCTTAAGTTTCCCAATTTAAGAATCTGGTTTACTGTCAGAGATATTTTCCCAAGATTAAACTTTCCACTTCCTTAAAAGCTACATTTTCTAGGTTAATGCTGTGGTGAACACGTTAGCCTTTTTGGACACTCAGTGGAGAGCTAATCAGTGGATCTGTTGTCTCTAGGAAACTGAGAAGGAAAACAATCAGCTCTGTTCTCCTCTCTGGGATGGGGAGTGAGCTGTAATAAGGAGCACATGAATGCACTGGGAGCCCGCAAGCCCCAACACACAGGTGAGCACTGCCTGGCTGACCTAACTCACAGGTGTGTGGTTGCCAGGTAACGCTCAGAGCCTCAGGGTGCTTCAAGAAGCCCTGCAGCTGGGCTTGGAGAGGTGTGGGCATGGCCTGGGGCCTGGGGTGATTGTGGGAGCAGGGCAAGCAGAGTCACTCTCAGGGCAGCTGGCAGCGCCACTGCTCCTCACCTCCGTGGCAGGTGGAAACGAGCCAGGTTGGCCCTGTGCTGTGAAAGGGCTCTCTGTGACTAGTGTTGATCTTACAGATGCAGAAGTTAGACTATGAAACCCGAGCTGTGCATTACATAAAGCCCACCATATACATATATATATACAGATACATATGTATATATGTACATAGATTTATGCTTTAAATATATATATATATATACACTAAACATGATATCTGACCTTTAGAATGCTATATTTAAAAATTCCTCTTAAACTTGGGCAAATTTATAAAGCATGTTTTCGTATATGTGAAGGGCAAGATGGTTTTTGGAAAGAGCCACTGACTGGTTGAAAACACCCGATTTCTAGTCTCAAATTTGCAACTTTATCCCCAGTGTTAGTGAGAAGTCACCCCATCATGTGAGAGTCACGAGAAATCTGCTCAAATCCCTATGTGTCCTGAGAAACTAAGCATTTCTCTCAATCCCTGAAACTCCTGAGGGTTTGGTTTTCTTTACCCTCTCTGGCCCCACCTCCTTCTTGCACAGATGTCATTCAGATCACGAGTCATCATGTGGTACCCTGCATATGGCCTTTGTATAGGGTCTGCCATTTCCTAAAACCGTTTATCTGGCAAATTAATAAATCTGGAATATCTTGTTCCCAAATAATGCCAGATGTATAAGGATCTACTTTGTCCTTAGCTAATGCTGATCTCTCTTTTGGTGGGCAGTAGTAGTTACTAGTCAATTTGTGTACTCTTAAGGATCTGTGTTTCATTCCACTTGATCAAGAAAGCTTTAAGTGAATGGATAGGCACAGTGTCACCGTGTACAGTAGAACAGGTTGCGCTTTGTGGTGGTCCTGGATTGAAGTAATTTATAAAGAAAGGCCCAATGTTGAGGAGCCAGCGTCTTTTGGAGCCTGCATCAGTGGGTTAGTTAAGTTCAGAGGATAAATAGGCATCGCCTGGCCTCTCCTTATTCATGGCCTGTCTTCACAGCTAAGTCTTTCCTATGCAGAGATTCTGACTTTTTCACCTTGGGATATCCATGTGTTCCTGAATCTGTTTAGGGTGGAGATAAGATGAGTTATCTACTAGGAAAGCTGAGAGCCCGAGGTTGAGGCAGAGGCAGCCAAGAGGCTTTGTCACCACCTGGAATCAAGCAGGTGAAGGAGAGATCACGCAGGCCAAGCTTCCTAGCCCAAAGGCTATCATTCTGCTTTATATGTTTGAGTCATTGTGAAAAGAGAAAGATTTATAGGCATTCTTTCAACACTTCTTCAACAAATATTTATTGAACACCTACTCTATTCTGAGCTCTGTAGTGTATTCAGAAAGCAGTACTGCAAACAACTCATTCCTCCTCACTATTGCTCTTTTAAACTGCCTCTAGATCACACCCTAAGTATCAATCCATGTATCGATTGAATGCTTACATGTGTAAAGGCTCTTACAGGGCTGACACTGTCAATATTTGCCAAGTCTAAGACTTGGAGGCAGCTTATCTTCTGTGGGTATATATGCTCACATGGACCTTATGTTACAGTACAGCCCAAATTGAGTTTATGTTAAAAAAATTTTTGCAAAAAAGCCAAAGCCAACCAACCAAACAGAAAAACTAATTATCACACAGACAGAGCTGAAAACTGGGGAAAGGATGCTTCAAGGCTCTCCTCAGAAGCCAGTTTGAACTGCTGCCCTGGATTCTGGTGGTAAAGGGTCTCAATCAGATGCATATATGAAAAGATGTCTTTTTAAGAAAACTAAATACTTGTATAGTGATGTTAATAATTTAGTACATGAAAATTTCCTGTTTGATCATACTTAATTCCAGGGTCTAAAATATGGGTAGAGGTGCCTTGTTCATTAAGGAGATGCCATATTTGGCATGGAAGGTGAAAATATGGCCCTTAGTACTAGTCATGATGAATGACGCTATATCTCAAGTGTGTGAATGAGGAAAATACAACCTTTGTAAAGCCTTGGCACCCACCCAGAGGTTCATATCGTGCCATAGATGAGGGCTTGGGAGAAGAGCTTCTCTTCCTGAACATGTCAGCTCTCTTCAGAAGCACCCCTCTTCCACTGAAGTGGGAATGTGTGTCTTCAAGTGCAGCCCACAGCTTGGTGGGTTCCTAGAAAGACTTTTGCCTTGCTGATTCTAGAGCAGTGTCACCCAACCTTTCAAAACTCAAACTCCTATAATGAGTTCTCATTCTATCTTCTAGAGAAGCTAGGCCAACCGAAAATATGCTGCCCCGCTGTAGCTTCTCTGTTAAAAAGGCTCGAGGCATATTAAATATGTTTTATCCAACTGCTTATGATCCTCAATGCAAACCTTCTGGGAATTCTGATGTAGTTCCCTAGGTAAGCCTTAGTCCAGTTTGCCGTGGACAGTCCCAGTTTATTCTTCTTGTCTTGTCCTGTGGTCAATATTGCTATTGCATACCCCTTTCACTCTCATATGTGTCCTAGTTTGCACGATAAAGTGTATGGTCACCTTAAAGTATATGGTCATCCAGGTTTAACCTGAATCTTAATCTCCCACCAGTAGAGAATAACTCCTCATATATCCACCTGGAGTTATGGAGTTATGTTATCCCCCTCCTCAATGCTAACACATTAAATGTTAGTCACATCAATCAAATTATTTTGATCACCATTTGTAGCCCATTTTTTAGAGCTAGGTGGGATAGCTAGATGTTGAAGTATCTTTTATAACAATAGCTAGAAGGTGGAGGATCCTTCATGCTGTTCTAAAGATTTGGGCTTCATGCTCGGCAAAGGGAAGTGACAAGGTTTTTCAATAGGTGAATGATGTGACTAAATGTTTGCTTCAAAAAAAGTGTAATGTAATAATCCAGGTGAAAAGAAATAGGAACACTAGCAATGAACTTTGAAGAGTCAAGTCTCTTTCTGGGGAGTTTTGTTAGCAACATCTTCTTGAGCTCATAGGAGAGAGAACTCCTATTCTGAGTGAATTTCAATTAGAGTCCTATCACCTCTACTCAAATCTCTCAAGTGTAGGCCATTGGTATAATATTTCCTTGCTTCTCCTCTTTCAGTAAGGTTGTGTGTGCTATTAACAAAATACCACAGGATCCCAGAACAGGATGCCTTTCAGGGATGAATTAAGTGATTCCCATGTGCTAGTACGTAAATTGTTAACTGCTTCAGAATTCATAAGGATGAAAGATGCTTTATTTATTGTCCTTTGAAATGAAAGATGCATAATTTATAACATGAGGATTACTATTTTATTTACTCTGTGATGCCAAAATCACATTCTTTTCTAGTGATGGCATTGCAGAGTCCTTTTTAATTTGTGGGCAAGTGGCTTATTAAAAGCTTCAGAGTTGGAGGGTCTGGATACACAAATGTGGGTGTTGTATGAAGGAAACAGTATGATCTTTTTGTTGTTAACACAAAGGCTTTATTCTCCTGCTCACAAGCATTAGTGAGATGCTAAATGTGTGTGTGCGATGTAAAGATGTTGGCTGTGATGTGTGTGTTTATGTGGGATTATGGTCTATGACGGCATAATTAAGTAAGTTCTGTAAAAGTATCTTAAAATGTCACAGTTGTAGACTTTGCATAGTCTTTTCTTCCAGTGGACCCAGAACCGTTGTATGGCATTCTTCTGTGTTCACAGGTAATCACATGTTTCCAGCATCCAAAAATATCAACAACTTTGTATTTAGACAAATGTCAGCATCCTCTGTTGATGAACCTATAGATTTTCCTCAGCTGGAAATCTCTTTGCATCTTTGTAGGAAAGTCTCATTTTTTAAATTTGTTTTCTTGCTTTTAACTAAAATGTGTGGCTTACTACTTGGCAGCAAGGTTTGGGACAATTTTATTTAATATGTATTTTTGTGTGTATGTGTTTGCCTTATGTCATCTCCACTTCAGATGAACTGTGGGAGGTCATGGGTTTGTGTGTGGATTGGGGTGAGGCAGGAAGGTTGGAGAATTGTTTTCTACCTAGATTTTCCACAAGAACACTCTCCCTCTTGTGGAACAAATGCCATCTTCTCAACATTTGAAGGATCACAGCAAAAGTGGAACATTTGGAAATAAAAAAGCAAGGTCAGGCTAGCTAATTGCTTCTTTTCCCTTCTATTCATTTCTACCCGAGGAGAAATGCTTTCCCTTAGACTGATGGCCAAATAACCACAGCAGGAAAGGCAAGGGCTCTGTAGACAGAGGGTACCAGAGGCTACAGGACAGCACTGCACAAAGAATGGAGCATGAACTGTACAGAACACTCAGGGAAACAAACCAAATGCAGACTTTTCCATCTAAAAATGATGTTGCCTATTTGGTTGCATGATTCTATCTTATTAAGATATGAATTTGCTTTCTTAACCAGTCAGTCTGGCATTTCTAAGAATGCTCTCTTGAAAATATAGAAGGTATTTCTACAAACTGGAATTCCTCTGCCCTCCATCTCCAGGTCAGGTAAGTGTAACATTTTTTTTTCTTAAATCTTTTTATTTGACACTAGAAGCAAACGAAGGAAAGCTAAGATATAATTAATAACTGTTTTCATGTATATGGAAAACCCTGGCATAAGATATGGAGAGCTAGCAATTATGTGTTCACTGAGGACAGAATTGGACTTCATCTAAAGTGAGGGATTAGAGTTAAGGTTAAGAAAATCCTTTTGGTCTGAATTAGTTCACTACCAGTGCTAGGTTTTATAGAATTTGTTTCTCTGGACACCTGTTGCTTTCGTTACAATCATTGTTATGGTTATAGCTGTTTCAGCAAAGGACAAATGTCCACCTATCAGACTAAAAGATATATAATTTTTGGCATTCAAACATGTTCCTTTGCAGATAAGGAACTAAGTCTAACTTCCCCTCAGGTCACTTGGCTGGTTCCAGGACAAGAACCTCAATTCCTAAGCACCAGTACTGAGGTGTTTTCTGTGCAGCAAACTGTGGGTGGTTCTCAGAAGCAAGATATCAAGTTAAAGAATTCTAGATGCTTCTTCCTACTTTGGAAATGTAAACCTAAAAGAGGTTTCTACCTTTGCAAAACTTGAAATTGTATTTGTTATATCAAGAAGAAAATCATTTTTCTATTTCCTCAAAATCTGTAAGGCATAAAATTTTTACATTTTTTTTCCCTTGAAGGTTTTTTTTTTTTTTTTTTTGTCTTTTGTCTTTTTCCGTGTCCGGCAACAGATCGCAACCCTCAGTGTTGCCCCCGTACCGGACCGGGGACCGGCAACGGGATCGCAACCCTCGGCGTTGCTCCCACGCCTCGCTCAGCCGCTCAGCCAGTGAGCGGGAACCGGCCTGTATGTGGGATCCGAACCCTCGGGCGGGAGCGCCGCCGCGCTTCCCAAGCAGTGCACTTATCCAGTGCGCCACCGGGCCGGCCCCAAAGGTTTTTGTTTTTTTTTTAAAAAAAAAGATTAGCTAGTGTATTTGTCACGGTTCTCCAGGGAGACAGAAGCAATAGGATGGATAGATAGATAGATAGACAGATGATAGAGTTGAGAGGGAACTTATTTGGAGAATTGTTTCACACAATTAAGAGACAGAGAAGTCTTACAATAGGCTGTCCGTAAGCCAGAGACCCAGGGAGGCTGCTAGCCTGGTTCAGTCCAAGTCCAAAGGCCTTGGAACCAGGGTGTAACTCTCAGTATGAGGATGAAGGCCTGAGAACCTTGGGAGGCCACTAGTTTAAGTCCAGGCATTCCAAGGCCAAAGAACCTGGAGTTGTGATGTCCAAGGGCCAGAGAAGAAGGGTGTCCCAGCTCCAGGAGACAGAGAGAGGGAGAGGGAGAGGAAGAGAAATTTTCTTTTTCTCAGCCTTTTTGTTATATCCAGGCCCTCAGCTTATTGGATGGTGCCTGTTCACACTGAAGGTGGGTCTTCCTTACTCAGTCCACTGATGGAAATGCCAATCTCTTCTGGAAACACACTCACTGACATAGTCAGAAATAATGTTTTGCCAGCTATGTGAGTATTCCTTAATCCAGTCAGGTTGACACCTAAAATTAACCATCACATCTAGTGTCTTTGTTTCCCCTCCTGCATGTGTGCATGTGAGTGTGTGCTTGCACTAAATGTGCACAATGTGCCCATGAACTATAAAGTGAAAGTGTTTGCTTGTTGCTTTAGAAACTTATATGGTTGTTCAGAATGGCACCTTGTCATTGCCAGATCAATATATCTGCTTTAAATATAGCCATGTGTTACCAAAACTATGACAAATACATTCATGTTTTATCACTTCTGATGAATGTTTCATTTCACTGGGATCAATTTTAATTCTGGAAAGTAAGTGCTCATTTAAGAGAGGCACATGGCATCTTTTCTGGAAAAAAAAAAAGTTCCATAAGAGAGGAAATCCACCTAGTCCTGCATTCTCAAAGGACTAGTAGTCATCCCAGGAATAAAGAACTGTGTTCTCTTTCCTTTTTAAAAAATAAATCTCTGGGGCCGGCCCGGTGGCGCACTGCTGCAGTGCGCCGCTTGGGAAGCGTGGCGGCGCTCCCGCCGAGGGTTCGGATCCCACATACAGACCGGCCGCTCACTGGCTGAGCGAGGTGTGGGAGCGACACCGAGGGTTGCGATCTGTTGCCGGTCACGAAAAAAGACAAAAAAAGGAAAAAAAAAAAAAATCTCTGCAGGGTGTAAGAAGTACATACCTCCTATCCCACACTCTAATTGTCTGGGGGGCTTGACTTTAGAGTGATGTAATCCTAGAACATTAGAACTGGAAGGGAATTAGGACCCAGTCTAATCCCTTCATTTTACAGATGAGAAATACAAGGCCCAGAGAACAGGTGACTTGCCCAAGGCCATATAATTTAATGGAAGAAACAAGTCTTGAAACCTCTTTTTGGTCTCTTTCATTACCATTTTTTATTCACTTTTTTTCTTTTTAAAGCATGTTGTCTTTATGCCATCTGTTCTAGAGGGTGGGAAGAATACTGTTGCCATTAGGCAGGAGCAAAGCAAAGACACTGAGAGGTCAAGAAATTCAAAGTCAAGGTCAACAGATACCCAGTGGTAAAACCTGAAATGGTAATGTATACACAAGGAGAGAAGCCTGCAGGCAAGTCATTTTAGATACATTTGGGCTGCAAGTGTGGGTTTTTAGGGCTGCTACAGATTAAGACAGTCCCTAATTCTGGTATTCTCCTCTACCTGTGCCTTCAGCCCAAGAGCTATATTGTAAACAGAGCTATGCAAACCTTCAATGGAATCAGAATGAGGTGGGTACACATTCTCCAACTTGTCTGTAGCAAGGCCTTCCAAGGACCTGATCATCACCTACAATAGGGAAGATAATATTGTTCCTTACCTTCACTGAACTGTCTGTGTGCTTATTGCTATAATTTTGCAGCATTTACTTGGCACTCTGATAAAACAAGGGAGAAGCAAACATAAGTTCTGCTCGTTTGTAACAGTTGCTCTCCTGTGTCCAGACAGCCTTATAAACACTAAGCATGGATGGAAGGAAACGATTAGATGGAAAAAGGGATTGCTTGTGATGTTCAGACCCAAGAAGTTACAAATTGCTTTGTGTTTCATTCGGACATAAAGCTGTTCCCTGAAGTATCTGCTCTGTCTGGCTCTGTGTCTGAGGTAATTCCCTTAGTGCGACCTCTGTTTTCAACGTAGAGCCCTGCAATGTTATGTCGGCTGCTGCAGAAGCCTATGGTATGTTTTGGCACCCCCTCCACCCCCCAGGCAGGCAGAAATGTATGAAGCATATTCTCATGCCAGCATATTTCTAAACTCATTCAGATTCTAAACACCATCATCACCTGCCATCTCTACTTTCAGTTAACGAATGTGTATTGATGGTGTAAGGCCAAAGCTGGAACTGGGATAGACCTAGATTATTTTAATTAGTTATTTACCAGTAATATTGACTTAGCTGACTACAGTAAACCAGGCATTTTGCATAATTTTTTAAAAAAAATTAAAAGCTCACAGCTCTGGAGTAGATATTTAAATGGAGGCTCAGAAAGAGGATTCAGCCAAGTGCCCATAGCCAGAGTCAGATCATCCATATATAAGATCACCATTCTTCCCAGTTTCCCTGGATAATTATAATAGATCTCCACTTTACTCTCAATACTAGGTTTGGTCAATACATCATAGAGTCACACTAATTAATTAGCACCAGAATTGATCTGAAGGAACATGGTGAAGTGGAGGAGTTTGTCTTGCGCCTTTCTTGCATCATCTATTATGCCAACTCCATTTCTCCCTGCTGGGGACACACTTTTTCCATCCCCTGGGTCTCTTAGACTCTGTGCTATTCTCACTTACTCTGTCTTACCCGGTTATTAACTGGTTGCCGTTAAATGCTGGTGCAACTATATTTCTATTAGCCTTCTTCATCCACAAGTTAGCCAAGGGTTCTCAACCCTTTGCTCTACAGAACTCAGTCAAACCACTGCCCCCACCTTCACAGAATGATATAATCGCTTCTGGCTCTGAAGCAGTTATTAAGATTATCTCTTGTCATTAGGTCTGTATATGATTTCTTCTTGGTTCTCCTACAGAACTTTATATATGACCTTCCCTCTAGGATTTGCAATTCTGTATAGTAATTACATACTTACAGCTTTTTCTCTTTTTAAAGGAATATTTTTAAAAATATTTTTAATTGTGGTAAAATAGGCACAACATAAAATTTACCTTTTTAATCATTTTTAAGTGTATGGTTCAGTGGCATTAAGCAGATACTTGATTGTATTGTTATCTTTCCTACAATATTATAAAATTGTGCAGAACCAGGATAGTGTTTTGTTAATGTATTCTCAGCCTCACAGTTTGCCTGGAATAAAACAATTAGTCAATGAATACTTCACAAATAAATGGAGGAATCTATGTTTTTCTGCTGCTTTCCCTTGTTACCTCAATTTCTATAATGTTCTGATTGCTGACTCTTTCTATGACTTTTGGTCATTAACTTTGTTTTTCCTCCCCAACTTCTGAGGGTTTCCTGGTTTCGCACTATATTTTGAGTTTTCTGTTAAACTGCATTTCCTAATATTTATATTGTTATGATCCTTGTCTTTCTTCCTAGCTTTGAATCCATTGTGTTGATTCATTGTGTTCCTGACTTTGCAAAAGTCCCAATTGCTTTAGTACCCAGACTGTTCTCGAGATAAGCATTACTTACCTGTTTGGCCTGCTTTGACTGCTTATGTCCAAACTGTAAATCACCTCTGTTCCGTGTGCAAACTCTGATCTTGGAGTTGGAAGACATGGATTTGAATCTAAACTCTGTATTTACCTAGCTTCATGAACAGTAACTTAGCCTCTTTGAGCTCACATTCCACATCTGTGTAAAACAGGTAATAAAGATATCCTCTTCTCAAGAATGAATGAGATAACATATGCAGAAGAACTTTGCAATTCAGCACTAAGCTCCTTCTGCCACATCCAAAATTAGTGGGATATCAGTGCTCTGCACCAGTCGAAAGGATATTCTTAAACATAGAAAATTTTCTTCAAACCATAATAACAAGACTCTCCTAAAGCAAGAGGTGAAAACATTACAATTTGGCATATTACCTTGGAAAGACAGCCAGCTCTGGACTAGATCATCTTTGGAACCAGTTAGAACTGCTGTTTTATAGTTTGCTAAATTTAGGTACGTGAGACACATTGAACTAAAGGTTGAATGTTCTATAAACTTAGATTAGGATTTGGAAATTATTTTTAAGTCAGTTCCTTAGAATTTTAAACAATTCTGAATTGTTTAAGTCTGACAGTGTATTTGTTACAACATATCATGACTCCAAAAATTACAGACAAGGTCTTACCTATTAATCTTGGTCTGAAATAGTCTTTAGAAACAGGTTAAAAAAAAAAAAAAAAGACATGAGAACCTAAGGAAAGATCAGACACAGCAGTGTCTATTTTGTGTAAAAGAAAAAAAAAAGGTATTAAAAATTCAGATAAATTGGCCTAAAAGTCAGAGAATTGTCAATAGAGATGTGAAAATATTTTCCAAATTTTATTTTATATACAAAATATTCCAACCATGATTCTGTTTTGTAAAATCACACATTTTATAAGCTCATATCATTGGTATTTTCTATAGAAGAAGAATACTAATTTTAAAATACTATTTTTTTTTACTCTATGGGAAGATTTCAGAGATTATAGTCAAGGAAGTTGCTTATAGAAAATATTAAATAAATGAGGAAGTCAGACACTCCCAAGTATAATTAGAGATATTAAGATGCTATAGTTATGCTAATTTAAAGAGTTAAAATTTTTCTCTAACTTGGTGTGATTTTTAAAGTGCTTTTGAATGTTGGTCTGTAGTTGAAAATGGATTTGAAATGCACTCTAAGCTAAAGTGGTTTAAAAGGTTTTGAAATTTGGAAGCTCATAGCAGTTGTGTTATAAATACCTTCTGGTACAGATGTGACTAATACCTATTGCTCTGCAGCACTGTTTCATAAATCAAAATCCCACCTCATGATAACAGTGTGTGGCTTCAAGCTGGCTAAGTAATAGTTGAAAACCTTTGAAGGGCTTGTGTAGTGTTTAGAACATATTCTACTGGAGGTCTGTAGATTTTTGTAAGCTCTATGCTTTGTTCAAAATGGTCAGACAGAGTTAGAGAATTACCAAGCTGACTGTATATGCAGCTTTGAGGATACTTCAAATATTTATTTTTAATCCATGCTTCTGCTAGTTTCCATACTATTCATATCATTTTAGCGGTGAACCAGTTAAGCATGATTGATGGACGAGAATTACACAAATTTAAGGAGGTATGTACTGGAAGGTGTAATGCTGTAATCAGGGGCTGGCATACTTTTTCTATAAAGGGCCAGATAGTAAATATTTTTGGCTCTAAAGGTTGTATGATCTCTGTTGCAACTACTCAATGATGCTACTATTGTGCAAAACCAACAACAGATAATACATAAACAAATAAGCATGGCTGTGTTCCAGTGGAACTTTATAGAAACAGGCAACAAGGGCAGATTTGGCCTGTGGGCTATAATTTACTCACACCTGTTCTAAAGAGTAGCTTTGTGATTGCTTAAAAATATTTTACCTAATTTCTCTATAGATAGAGAAGATTCAGTTCAACATAGATCATAGAGATTTTAATCATCATGAAAACTCAAGATAAGGACTTAGAGTTACCACTGTAGCTGAAAGAGCTGCTTTGGGATAGAGGGAGTGATTTCCTTTTTAATCCTGTAGGTTTTATTCACAGCAAATAAACAGCCAAGGTGAGAAGTTAAACTAACAAGACAATGCGACCCTCTCCTTCTTGGATGCATGTCAAAGCCCATCCTCGAATGTATTTACTGAAGAGTTGACAATATATGGGTAGATTGCCAGTGAACTAAAAGACTAGAGTCAAAATCCAGGAAAAATGTAGTCAGATGCTGAGATTTGAAGCATCTCAATGCCAAGTAGCTGACAACGCAATCTGCTAGCCTCACCTCCTTTTCCTGTGGCTTAAATTTAACCATTTCTCTGCTTGTTTACACATCTAGAGAAAGAAAGGAAGGGGGAGGGGGGAGCTAAAACAAGTAATTAAAGATCACCTTGGAAGAATAGAAATGAAGGGGTGGAAATGGTTTACAAAAAAAAAAAAAAAAGAATGATGGGGAAATGGACAATTTGAATTTTTTTTTTTTAATGCAAGCCTGGCTTTATGCGAAATGTCTAAGTAGGTGGAGTTATCTTTGGCAGCATCACCTTCGCCGCCTCTCATCCTACCTCACCTCTTCCAGTTCCCAGGGCTTTAGTGCCACTTGTTGGGCCCTGACAGCTTCTCTCTGCTTTGGACTGGGTTGGCATCTCTTGACTTTCTCATTTCTTTCCCTTCTTTTCTCTCATCAAAGCTTTCAGATAACCTCAGTTAGCCTTTAAGAGAAAGAAGAATTTGTTTAAACTAATTTTTATAGTAATGTGGGAAAGGCTGGTATCTCCCTACACAATCCAAATTATAATTTATAACAGTCATGTGTTACTTAATGATGGGGATAAATTCTGAGAAATGTATTATTAGGTGACTTCACTGTTGTGCAGTGTATGAGTACTTATACAAACCTAGATGGTATTGCCTACTATACAGCTAGGCTATATGGTATAGCCTATTGCTGCTATGTGAGTAATGCATTGCTCTACGACATTACAATGGCTATGATGTCACTAGGTGAGAGGAATTTTTCAGCCCTACAATAATCTTAAAGAACCATTGGCCTACTTGCGGTCCATTGTTGACCGAAACATTATGCAATGCTTGACTGTACTTAGGAAGTGTAGGGGAATAATTTTAAACAGAGAGGAATTTCATGAATTTCATTTATCCCTTAAATGGCACCAAATAAACCATTGCCTGCTCAGTACAGGCATCCATCGCCAACACTGATTACAAAAGCAAAAACATGAACTGTGAAACTATTACAGCCCAGGGGTCAGCTAACTTGGTATCATCAAATTCTCTAGATTTTAAAGACCAACCTTATTTTAATATTCAAATATGGTAGACCAAGACTGTACCCATGTCTTAGTTAGCTTGGTCTGCTATAATAAATACCATAGACTAGGGGGAACAAAACTTTATTTCTCACAGTTCTGGAGGCTGAAATCTGAGAACAGGTTGCCAGCATGGTCTGATTTCTGGTGAGGGTCCTCTTTCTGGTTTGCAGAGCTTTGCCTTCTCCCTGTGTCCTCACATGGTGGGGAGAGAGATCATCTCTCTCATGTCACTTCTTATAAGGGCACTAATCTCATCCATTATCTCCAAGGGCCCCACCTCCAAATACTATCACATAGGGGAATAGGATTTCAACATATGAATTAGGTTGGACATACACAAACATTCAGTCCATAGCAGTACTGCATCAAGTTTTAAAAATATGTCTGATATTCCTGTGAATTTCAGTGGGAATGATATCTCTTTGCTGGACTTCGTAATTTTCTTCTTAATCATCACTCTTAATACCTGGAGTTTCCTTCTGTCTTGCTGGTCCATTCTCCCCTGAGTTTTTCATTCACTCATGAATAGCTATAGTAATGGTTTTTGAATGGCAGACTCTTTCCAAAGACTTGAAGTAATGGTTTTCAATTGTAAATACAGTACTATGTTGACACTGATTCAAATTTAATATTAGACATTACAGTCTCAAAAATTCATCAGCTGTTTCTGAAAATAGGATTTAGTTTCCACTCATTTTAAAGCCCCTACGTTGGCGCTAGGGCTATTTCTTCTACCCAGCTTATCCTTACATATATCATTATTTATTTTTTTATTGTATCCCTGGGTACAATAAATTTATTTTCATCCTCTCTTTCTATAATATTTTTCTCATGTTTCTATGCAAAGCAATTAAATTCTGTTTTTAAAAAAATTTTTTTAAAATTTTTATTTTTTTAGCTCTTAAAAATTTTTTTTCTTTATCAATATACAATGTAGTTAATTCATGTCCCTTTACCGGTTCCTCCTTTCCTGCCTCCCTTTTCCCCTATCAACATCATACCTGTTCACTTGTGTTAACAGAGTCAAGGAATTGTGATTGCTGAGTCTTCCTCCCCCCCCCCCCCCCCAGTTTATTTATTTGTTTGGTTTTTTTGTTTATTTATTTATTTATAGCTCCCACAAATAAGTGAGAACTTGCAGTGTTTCTCTTTCTGTGTCTGGCTTATTTCACTTAATATAATTTTCTCTAAATCCATCCATTTTGCTTCAAATGGTAGTATTTCACTTTTTTTAAATAGGAGAGTAGTATTCTATTGTGTAGATAGGCCACATTTTCCTTATTCACTCATCTGATGTTGGACATCTGGTCTGGTTCCAAATCTTGGCTATTGTAAATAGTGTTGCAATGAACATGGGAGTACAGGTTTCCCTACAACATGATGATTTCTATTCCTCTGGGTATATACCCAGCAGTGGAATAGCTGTGTCATATGGTAGATCTATTTGTAATTGTTTGAGGAACTGCCATACCATTTTCCATAAAGACTGCACCATTTTGCAGTCGCACCGACAGTGAAGGAGGGCTCCTTTTTCTCAGCAACCTCTCCAGCATTTATCATCTTGTCTTTTGGATATTAGCCATCCTAACTGGAGTGAGATGGTATCTCAAAGTTGTTTTGATTTGCATGTCCTGAATGCTCAGTGATGTTAAGCATTTTTTCATGTGTCTGTTGGCCATTCATATATCTTCCTTTGAGAAATGCCTATTCAGCTCCTTTGCCAATTTTTAATTGGGTGACTTGTTTTTTTGCTGTTAAGTTATCTGAGCCCCTTTTATATTCTGGTTATTAATCTTTGTCAGATGTATATTTTGCAAATATTCTCTCCCACTGTGTTTGTTATTGTTTCTTCTGCTGTGCAGAAGCTTTTTAGTTTGATATAATCCCATTTGTTTATTTTTCCTTTGGTTGCCTGTGTTTTGGGGGTTGTATTCATAAACTCTGTACCCATTCCTACTTCCTGGAGTGTTTCCCCTACTTTTTCTTTAAGGAGTTTTATTGTTTCAGAATGTATATTTAATTCTCTAATCCATTTTCAGTTCATTTTGGTATATGGTGAGAGTTATGGGTTTAGTTTCATTCTCCTACATATGAATACCCAGTTTTCCCAACACCATTTGCTGAAGAGGCAGTTTCTTCCCCAGTGTGTAGTCTTGATGCCTTTGCTGAAGATCAGATGGCTGTAGGTGTGTGGTTTGATTTCTGAATTCTCTATTCAGTTCCATTGGTCTGTGTGTATATTTTTATGCCAGTACCATGCTATTTTGGTTACTATAGCTTTGTAGTATAGTTTAAAGTCAGGTAGTGTTATGCCCCCAGCTGTCTTTTCTTTTCTTTTCTTTTCTTT
>NW_007740094.1:0-830 GCF_000696425.1 Galeopterus variegatus | reverse complement strand
TGAATTCAAAGTCTGTACAAATTAATTAGAATCCTGTACGAACAGTTATAAGAACATTCAGAGACTCCAAGGGGCTGTTTAGGGAACCTGCGCAGTGCGGGGCAGAGCTCTAACAGGAGGGTGTGGTGGTGGATAACCTGCTGCTCAGAGGCACACAGAGACCCACAAGCACGATGTCCTTTGGTTGCAAGGAGCAGAAATGCAAGTCTCTTTATAGAAATATAGACTATTTTAAAAACACATGTAGTCTGGAATTGACATAAAAATCTACCAGATATATGGAAGTTTTAGGGTCTCACCATCTTATTACCTTTTCACTCATTTATTTCCTCTATTAATAATTTGCAAACATTTATATCATTTACCGTTTCAGTCAATGAAGATGCAACAACAAATAAGACAATAAAGACCCCTTCCACTCTCATGTGGTTTATTCTGGTGGGAAGAAGTAGATAATTAAAAATGAAATAACCTAATTTAGGAGAAGGGAAGTACAATGGAGATATGAAACAGGCCAGTGGGATAGACAAGGACTAGGGAGATCCTAATGCAGATTGGTTACTAAGGGAAACAAGTATCATTTAAACTGAGTTCTAAATAATAAGAATAAGCCAAGTTTGCAAGTTTATTTTGAGTAGAAGTAATAGGTAACACAGGTGGTCCAAGAAAGGAAAAACGACAACAAAATCAGAAAAAAGTCACTATGATTGGAGCATAGGGAGCAAAAGAAAGAGTAAACAGAGATGAGATGTGACAGACACATGTCAAACGTGTGGAGCGTTTTGGCTGAAGAGAGATGGCTGAGTTTTATTCAAAAAAGCAATGGGAAA
>NW_007740093.1:31006-32100 GCF_000696425.1 Galeopterus variegatus | reverse complement strand
ACCCCTCTACCCACAGGGTATTCTGGTTTAAATACTGTGTGCCTATCTGATAGAGCCTATTAAGAATGTGTGCCTGCTGGAGTATGTTGGCCCAAATTCCTTCTTCAAGGATCATCTCAATGAATGACATGAGCTAAATCCACTTGTTTTTCTCTTCAACATCTCGGTTAAATTTTCTTTGAGCAGAGAGTTAGGAAATTTCACATTTCTCCCTTTTCTTTCTCCCAAACATGGTGCCCAAATTTATGGCGTCTGGCCAGCCGGCTCCTTTACCTGAAGCAAAATGGAAGAAGACACTTGAGAGTAGTAGCGTTTATTCCCATTACCAGCCAGTTAGCAAACTGAGAGCTGCACATCCCAGTGTTTTTCAGTTTCTTTCCAAGTCTGTTAAACCCAGATAATTAGTCCTAATAGGAAATACAAGGGAGACAATTACAGAAAACTTATTCTGTTCATTTATTCATTTGGTGGAATGTTTTAGTCCCCAACCTGACTTTTACAGCGACCATATCTCTTTTTTATTTTGTTAGCAATAATAAAGAAAATGAGATTTTCACTTCCTACATGTGTCTCATGGGTTGTGTTTTATAAAATAACTTTTATTGCACTTTTTATTGTAGACATAACACATGCTTATTGTTTAAAAATAGAAAACACACATAAGCAACAGGAAGAAAATAAAAATCACACATAATCCCACCACACAAAGTAACTACTGTTAACATTTGCTGTGCATCTACTATCATCCTTTTAATATGCTTTTATGATTTTTTACAAAACTGTATAGTACTCTTCATACTAATATTTTTACTCAAAAAACATATATCACAGATGTCTTCCCATGTCATCAAATATTTTCAGAAAACATAATTTTGATAGTTGCATGGATCCCTTTACATGCATGCAACTCACATGCTTTGTTTTAATATTATTTTCGTTGGTAGATTGAAAAAGTCCTTCAGCAGGGAGAGATTGGAGAATGTGCCGAACCCTACATGGTTATCAGAGAAAGTGATGGTGGAAAGGTACGATCATTTTTTTTTTTTTTTGTCTTTTGTCTTTTTTCGTGTCCGGCAATGGATCGCAACCCTCAG
>NW_007740093.1:14067-27436 GCF_000696425.1 Galeopterus variegatus | reverse complement strand
TTTATACAACTACCAGAACTCCTGGGTTATTTCTGATTTGTCAATAACAAACCTCACTTTACTGCGTCCTGACCTTCACACCACGATTTTTTTTAACACCATCTTCTATGTAGATCCAGATAGCTTTATGTGAAAGGGTTATGTATAGAACTTAGAGGGCATAATAAACTAGATAATTCAACTGGGCTTGCTGAGGCCTCAGTAATCTCTTGGTCAAAGATAAATTAACCCACTGTGGAGACCGATTCTTCAGAAACAACCAGAAGATGCAGTGTATTATACTGAGGTGGTATGGCAAGCTTAGGTAGGTAGTGGTGGTAATAAGTTCCAGTTCAGCGTCATAGTGAGAATTAAGGATAAGGGTATATTCAAAGACAGGAGTTGGACCTGTTAGAGTTCTAAGCAATTTGACTGTTCACAACAGAACCCCTGAATTTTGCAGTATAAAAACAACACGGTCTCCACCTGAATCCCAAAAGGGAATAAGAAACAACTAAGCAGAGTATCAGAGTCTCAGCCCAGGTCTGAGTGTGATTCAGGCTACTAATCCCCAACAGACAGGTCAACCAAGGCAGAAACTCAGTTCTGCTTCCTGGGTCATGTAACAAGAATAGAGGAAAGCTGGGATTCAGAAGGTACCCAGGCTGACCCTAGCATGTTTGGATCACAATTCCAAATGCCTTCAGGAGCATTTGAGTACATGCTTCTCCCTGTGGAATACAAATGTAAAAATAAAATAAAAGCAAACAGTGTGCTGGCTAAATAAAGCTTATCAGCAGACCCTGTTCTGGCTGCGGCTCCAGACTCTGGCTGGGTGGCATCTGGCCTGCTTTGATCTTCATGGAGGTGCAGGGAGGGGAGGCTGCGGCTGCTCGTGGCCTCTCCACTCTGGTCAGGGGAGGATTAGGGACTCCAAGTGGAGGACTGAGACTGGTAGGGTCCAGTGGAGGAAAATTTTTATTTAAAACAAGGATGGTCCTTTTCAGCATTCTTGTTCAGTGACTTTAAACATATCTCATATGTGGTGACATTAATAACTGCTGTGTAGTCAAACAGAAAGTAATACTTAACAATGACAATTGTTTTCCTTAAAGGGAGAAGCTCGGTGGGTGAGCGGAGGACTTTGTCCCAGTCTAGGAGACTTTCTGAACGAGCCCTCTCCTTGGAAGAAAATGGGGTTGGATCCAACTTCAAAACCACCACCTTGACCATTAACAGCTTTTTCAAGCAGGTATTTCTTCACATTACAGTGTGTCTGAATTTGTTCCCACATTGGCATGGGTGCTGAAACCCAAAGGAGGGGTACATGTAGTGATTAAGAGAGTAAGTTAGTTAACCTCCCCAAGCCTCAATTCACTACCTACAAAACAGGGATGATGGTACTTGCCTCTTATGCTGTTGGGAGGTTAGATGTCATGAGGCATGCAAAGCTCTTCTCAGGGAGCCTAGGATGTAATAATTGCTCAGCGAGTGTTAGGTGTTTTAATTGAGAAGGATTTCTTCCTATTAATACAAACTAGCCTATTTGAACGATCTTGGTGAATTCATTTATTAGGTGATTAAAACCGTCCGGCTGAGACATGGGTTTCCCCATTGGTCTCAGGGTTTCCTGTCCTGCCTGTTGTCCTTGTCACCCCTGTTCCATGTACAAGCTTTCCAGCAACTCTTGCTTGCTCATAGAGGGTGACCATTCCGGCTGGCACACTTTATTAGCACAGTAAATATTGAGACTATTTAAAAATTATTTTAAAAATAAAAACTTGGGCCGGCCCAGTGGCACACTGGAGAGTGTGCCTCTTGGGAGCGCGGCGGCGCTCCCGCCAAGGGTTCGAATCCCATGTGGTGACCGGATCCCATGTGGTGACCGGTTCCCGCTCACTGGCTGAGCGTGGCGCAGGCGCAACACCGAGGGTTGCAATCCCATTGCCGGTCCCCGGTACGGGCACGACACCGAGGGTTGCGATCCCGTACCAGTCAGTAAAAAGGAAAAAAATTTAAAAAATAAAAACTTTCTAGAGTTGTCAAATACATAGAGACAGAAAGTAGAATGATGATTGCCAGGGGCTGGGAGAAGAAGAGATGGGGAGGATTGTTGCAGATTCTTTTTGCAACATGAAAGAGCTCCGGAGATGGATTGCGCAACAATGTGAATGTACTTGACACTACTGAACTGTCCACTTAGAAATGGTTAAGATGCTAAGTTTTATGTTACTTATATTTTACCACTATTTTTAAAAAATTGACTTATACTTGGTGTGATTCTGTTCTGGAAAATTTTTCCATAGCTTAAGCAGTCTTCATGGAGCATTTAAAGGGGTTATATTAACAAACTGAAATGCAGAAGGGATTCTGGGGTGGGTCTGTGCACCATACCACATACTAAAAAGAGGAAGAGATTGAAAGGGACTGAAAGGGTTTCTATTAGGGACACACCCCTTCCTGACTGTATTACCAAAGGGGACAAGGTACTTGACTTAAATAAGTCTGAGTTTTCTTATTGGGAATAAGATATACCCATTTACCTACCTTACTGTGTTGCTGTAAGGATTAAAGATCACACGTGGGTGCCCCTTGGTAGAGTGCTGGCCCATGGTAGGCATCTGGAGGGTAGCATTTATGATTAACCTTCTTATTCAAGACAAGTGTGAAGAAAATGAGATAGGAAAGATGGAAAAATGCTTTCTCCACCTTCAACTCTTTGAAGAAGAAAGTAAACTTATTCAGTGTTGTGCTAGGGAATAAGGCTAGCATGGGTTGAAGTAATGCAGGGAGAAGCTTTTAGCCTAGATTTCTAATGGTCAAATGGGCTTCCTAAGACTGTAGTAGAAGCCCCATCCCTGGAAGGATTGATGAGAGGCTGGTTGAGAAGGACTATTTGACAAGAAGGTGAACTGAATGATTTCAGAACTGCCTATAATTCTAATTGTTGTGAAAGACTTGTTAGAATAAATCTTAAAGGCAAAAATCTTCCCAGAAATCTAACCGAGGGGTCAAAGGTGAATGTACACTAACCCGGACTTTTGTCTTGGCAGGAGGGAGATCGCCTTAGTGATGAAGACTTATTTAAGTTTCTAGCTGACTACAAAAGATCTTCATCCTTACAGAGAAGAGTCAAGTCAATTCCAGGTGTGGACGGCTTATCTTTATCCTCTTTAGCGGTGCCCAAACCACTCATGATTAGACACATTTTTTTGGTCTAATGCATAGAATTTATAAAATCCTATTTGCCAAGTGAAATGTGGGATTTTGCGTTAGGAGTTAGGAATCTGAATTGGTCAACATTTTTAGCAAATCTATTGGACTTTTCTGTTTTTCTTAAAGAACTCATGTCTTAAATAAACAATATGCTTTAGATCTGATTTCTCAGATAATCAGAAAGTTGTTTGAATGGGAGAGTCCCTTTCATTAAATAAAATATTATATGAAAACCTTAGTATAAGAACAGTGAATGCGAGAGATGCTTTAGTAGAAGGTGAAGTTTTCTTTATCCTCAGCTCAACAGCCCCTGAGGTATTTCTGCAACTCCCTTGGGTACTGGAGAACCCAGTTTGAAAACCACCTGTTTTTATTGTTAGCAATGCAGGGAAGTTGCTTAACTCCATACTGTTATAGTGCAGTGGTTTTGAAAGAAACTTTAAAGATCCTCTAATCCATTCCCACTCATTTTACAATTTTTTTCTGTCGATTTTATTTTATAGAAACTAAATCCCCCAAATTATCATGACCTGCCTTTTCTCAAACTGTAGGAAATTAGCTCCAAAACTCATCCACTACCACAACTTATTTTTATTTTCATAAAAGAAACTGTCTTGCTTGGTTTCCTCGTAACATGACAATGTCTTTCCTGCAACAGTCCTGTTTTCTCTCTTTAGGCTTGCTCAGACTGGAGATTTCTCCAGCTCCAGAGATAATCAATTGCTGTCTGACTCCTGAAATGCTGCCTGTGGGTCCCTTTCCTGAAAACCGGATACGTCCCCACAAAGAGATCTTGGAATTTCCAATCCGAGAAGTATACGTCCCTCATACTGTATACAGGTAAGAAACACAGGCTCTTGGAAAACGGCAGGACCCACATTCTGAGTTTTGTTTGGAAAATGCTTTCATTGTTCTTCAATCTATTTCCGAATTTTGGGGGGAAATGAAATATGATGTTTATGGAACTATAGATAATCGCTAGATCTCTTTCTAAAGATGGTTTACCTAATTCTCTTTAACAAGAAAGTGTTGCTTCAGACATTGTTGTAATTTAGAATTATAATGGACATATTCTTTCCAGAAATGAAAAAATTCACCTAGTCATTACTTTGGTTTTCCTCTGTGCAGAAGAACATGTTGGGGAAAGAGCAATGTGACTAAAATGTTCTAGTTGTCTAAAAGTCAGATTTCCAGCTCAAGACCAGCTCTCTCCTGTAGAATATATGGCAGTGACAGAAATGTTCTATATGTCTGCTGCCCAGTACAGCAGCCACTAGCCACATGTGGCTCTTCAGCATTTGAGATGTGGCTAGTGCAATGGAGGAACTGAAATTTAATTTTCTTTAATTTTAAGTAATTTAAATTTAAGGGGCCAGCCCGGTGGCGCACTGCTACAGTGCGCCGCTTGGGAAGCGCAATGGCGCTCCTGACGAGGGTTCGGATCCCACATACAGACCGGTTCCCACTCACTGGCTGAGCGAGGTGCGGGTGCAGCACTGAGGGTTGCAATCCCGTTGCCGGTCCCAGTCCGGTACGGGCACGACACTGAGGGTTGCGATCTGTTGCCGGACACGAAAAAAAGACAAAAAAAGGAAAAAAAAAAAATTTTGTACGGGCGCGACACTGAGGGTTGCGATCTGTTGCCGGACACGAAAAAAAGACAAAAAAAGGAAAAAAAAAATTTAAAATCAGGTAGCTATATGTGGCTGGTGGCTACCATATTGGAGAGCACAGAACCAGACACTACAGGGCTAAAAGCCCGGGCTGCCTCAGTTTCTCAGAGTCACGAATGGTGCCACCTGACCTATCACGTGGGGTCTGGGAAGTAGTGCTTCTCAATACCCATCTGCCAAAGGCATTGCTGCTCATGTACTTTTTTTTTTTAATTTGGAGAAGATTTCTTTAATGCAGAAAGGAATTATATATATAACAAGCATCTTTTTCCCACTATCCAGAAATGACATTGTTTTCTGTATTTTTGCATGTAAAAGAAATAAAATCATACTGATTAAATTGGTCTTCTTCATGCCCAGTGTCCAGTCACAGACTTCCACCTTACCTTCCACACGTCATCATTACCATGACCTTCTGTGTGTTCCTCCACTTTCTCTGGTTTTACCCATGACCTTCTGTGTGTTCCTCCATTTTCTCTGGTTTTACACACACACACACACACACACACACACACACGTTATCTGTGAACACTGAAAAATATTATTTTTATAGTTATTTAAAATTTACATAAATGACTTTGCACTCTATGTATTATACTGCTCTTTGCTTTTTCCACTCAACAGTTTGATTTTTTTCTTTTTTGTTTGTTACTGTGGACTCATGAACTTCACTGATTCAGTACTTTACACTCAGTTACAGTCATTATTCTTTTTAGTTGCTCAGATTTTCACAAATTTAACCAATGGGAACTCCTTCACAGCTTGTATTTTAGAAATATCAATAACTGGTTTTTATAGAGCTGTGTTATCCCTTTTAACTACTTTATAGTATTCCTTTGTGTAAAGAGACTGTATTTTATCTATTTCCTCATTGACAGGCATTTATGTTTTTTCTAATTTTAGGCTCTTATAAACACTGCATAGTGAAAATGTTTGTCTTTGTTTCCCTGTGCCAAAAAAATAAAATTCCCTAAGGAATATGCCTAAAACATAAAATTACTGAGTCACAAGTAATATACATTTTCAGTCTTATTCAAACTGCCCCTTTTTTCAAAATTGTACCAGTTTGCTATCCTGCCAGCACTGTAAGAGAGTTCCCATCTCCCCAGTTCCTCAGTCACACTTTTCAGTAGGACACATAGGGGACTGAAATGCAAAGAACTTCAGAGCTCACCGAATCCAAGTGCCCCCACCCCCACATTTCCAGATGCACAAAATCAAGACCAGGAAGGATAAGTGAGGGGTTTATTGAGGTCAAAAATTACATTGAGAAATACAAACAACAGTTAGAAATGGTGTTCTTCCTTTCGGTATTCATGAGGTTCACATGTGTTTCCCCCATTTAGTCCTTCCTGAAGCAGCTCTTTGTCATCTATCCTTGCTCCTTAAATACAGACTCAGTCCCCCTCCTAGATCAGATAAACATCCCCAGGGTGCAGTAGTTTTAATTCTGCATTCCCTAGAGGAAGATAAAGGCATTAAAATGTTTGCCTTTGGATGCTGTGTTTGTATCTTTTTAGAAATCTTATCTAACTGAAAAGAAAATGTTTGTGGCATTGGAATAAACTTGCACCAAATGAATTCTATAGTTATTCAACTTCCCCTCAGCACTGAATCACCCTTGGGGGGCATTTACAACTCTCTCTAGTCCTTGCTGCTAACATTATCCCTTAATTACATCACAGCGGGACTTGGAATGCATTAGTGCATGGAATGATTCAGAAATGTAGGAGTGCTAGGAGGAGAAGCCTGGACAGATTACTATAGACCCAACGTGGCATCGTGAGAAACAGAGCCACAAATGCAGAGGGAATAGTCTTTAGCTGAACTGTACATGATAGAAATGCCAAAGCCACCCCATTAGAAACCGGGTCTTCACTGTTGGGAGTGATAGAGGATACTGATCTCCAGTTTGCTCATAGCACCTTCTCTGGACTCCCACGTCGCTATATTTTATAGCTTGTTTAAGGAAAGAGAGTTATCGTGAACTTGGTGCAGACTCTTACTACGGGAGAACTTAAGGAATTTGGAGAGCATCTTTTCTAAATCTCTCATGCTGTTGTGGCACCTTTAGCGTTCCTTCTCACATGCTTTATGGTGTTTTTGATTAGGTTGGTCTTAGCAGCAAACCAGTCCTAGACACGTTTCCCTTCCTTACACCTGCACTTCCATTCACAAAGTGGAAATGGAAAGAATCAATTTAGGTATGAATCCCGGTAAAATTGGTGACTTGACTGTTTGCCTTGGGTGACCTCGCCTTCTCGTTTCTGTCAATTTTCCCCTCTTTTTGATCCTTGCCATCTCCTCATACCTCAAAAAATTGTTAACCTCAGGCCTCATGGCCTTTCTGTCCCCTTCACTCATGACACAAAAGTCTCTCTCTTTTTTTGTTTTTGTCTTTTTCATGACCGGTAAGGGGATCGCAACCCTTGGTGCGCGGTGTCGCCCACACCGCGCTCAGCCAGTGAGCGCACCGGCCATCCCTATATAGGATCCAAACCCGTGGCAGAAGCGTCGCTGCGCTCCCAGCGCCGCACTCTCCCGAGTGCACCACGGGGTCGGCCCACAAAAGTCTGTTTTTATTTATTTATTTATTTATTTTTTTGGACTTGCTTCTTTATTTGAAGATGAACTCAACAGTTGATAAAAAGAATCCACACCCTAATGGAACAGTAAACCACAAAACGGTTGTCCCCGTGAAGAAGCCAGTAACTTTGTATTTGATATTTCCAATTTGGTTCATTCCCAACTGTTGGGATTTGGATTCCTGAAGGCTTCTTCAGCACTTAACTAATTCTTTGTTGATTGAAGGGGCTGCAACTGTTTCTCCACACATAAACTGATCTTTGTCATAAATCACTTTTATAATGAGAGAGCAGCTAGGACACGTTGCCACGTCTTCCCCATTCTCCAAATCTTCCTTGGTGATGGAGAAGTTATCCCCACACGGGCAGGGGTAGAAATACGTTTCCAAGTCCTCGTCATATTGGAAGTCCTCGATCTCCACTTCGTCGTGAAAGACCGCCATGGTCACCGAGGCCGGCCAAGGGCTGATACCCCCGCCTTCCGACACCACCTCGGCAGGTCCAACTTCGCGGCCGCCAGCCTAGGCCTGGCGCCGGCGCGGGGACTCCAAAAGTCTGTTTTTAAACAAAGATCTCTAAACTCATTAACACTATGGTATCAATAACAGGTACAGCTCAAAGTCTTATCTCTCCCAATAGTATTATCGTTTGGCAGGGACAGCAGTTTCTGCTTCTTTTAGAAAAGATTTCCTTTAATTCAGTTGGAGAATTCTGGCCATGAGTCTATGGGTTTGGCAGGCAGGGTGACTTTTACTCTTGACACTGCTATATCCATGCCACTAATTCTGGTCACAGCTGTATCCATTTGAGGGAATCAAATACTTGAAGATTTACAGAGTAGATACATTCTGGGATAATTCTTTATTTTATAGAGGATTCACCTGGTAAATTTGAAATATGGCTTGACTTACAGAAAGTTGATCTACCTGGAACTTGTGGAGAATTAATCTATTGGGCCAAGCAGTGGATGCCTACACTGATAAAGCCAGGATTTGAATTTCAAATTAGTGTACTTTTAACATAAACTGTAGAGCTCCCTTGGGTGGAGGAAACTATTAGATGGTTCTAATGGCAGATGTTTTCAGGCCTGGAGGGAGAATGACAGCCAGAGTCACACATTATAGGATTCTGCTATTGGTGAGCATTTCGATGTAACATACCAGTAGAACTTAAGTTACTTTTACTGCTTGTAAGAGAGCATCTGCCGTAGAGTTTCAAGTAAAGTTGGCTTGGGATAAGCTGCAGTTGCCTTCCATCCCTCAGCCTCACCTTCCTCCCACCTCTTCAGGTGCCTCCTTTCTTTGCCCACCCCCCTGCAGGTGCCCTCAGTCAGGGTCACCATGTGGTAATACAAGGGGTAGTAGCATTCTGAGTGCTACCCCCTGGAGCCTCTGCCTTATTCAAATTGCTTTAAAGAAAAGATCTAGATCAGTTATAGTAAACTGCGCAGGACTCCCATGAATCACGACAGCTGGGCATTCATCAAACAAACGCTTGCTCTGACGGGAGAGATCAACTTCCAGAGCCAGAAGTCCAGAAGCGCTAATCCCAGGAGTGACTAGTGTTTCCCAGACCACAGGCTTTGGCCCTCTGCAGTGCCATGTCCAACCTCTATGGCTTAGAGGCATAGAGTGAGGCTGGTGTCCCCTGAAGCAGACCCAGGCAAGAGGCTTGGAGGAATCACAACCAGAAGGACAGCAATTCCAAAAGTGGAGCAGAACAGTTGGGAAAATTAGGTTGATAAATAGGATTATCCACATCTGAGTTTGGCATTCCTCTTTCTATGCCCAGATTAAGAAAATACTAGCTGTTTGCCTAGGAACATGTTTGAACCAACTCCTGGCTTATTTTCCATGTGGCCCAACAGCTGATATTAGAGACAACAGCTGCCTTCTGGTGAGGGCAGAATGAAAACAGCACAGACAGCAGCCAAGGCCTGCAAGGCCTGCAAGGGCATTTTATCCTGTGGCTGCCACAGGAGGACGTGCAGAGATCACAGGCGCTGAGGTTGTAATGAGCTTGTTAAGCTCCTTGCCATCCCCTTAACTGGTGATTACATTAAAGAAAGCACATAAAGTGCGTTTTCATCTCTCATCCCAGCCCCTGAGAGCCTCTGAGGTCTTGTTTATCCAATTATCAGACTTGCTGTGGAGGACTGTGCTTGCTGAGAACAGGCACATCAGTTGGAACATGATTTCTTTGATGGATAATTAGCTGTTTTCAGGCCTCCTCCTCCAGAAGTCTGATCTGGCCTAACGGGGAGGTGCCTCTCGTATCACAGTGGAGTCTTAAGGAATACTTCCAGGCTTATATCCTACATGGGAAAGTGGATGGAATAGGATGGATGTGGGAGCTGATCTTGAATGAATGTCTGGGAGTTATAATTTAGTGAACAGAATTTCTAAAGAAATGAATGAACCAGAGGGGCCGGCCCGGTGGTGCACTGCTACAGTGCGCCGCTTGGGAGCGTGGCGGCGCTCCCACCG
The DNA here is from genome assembly GCF_000696425.1 of Galeopterus variegatus. NCBI lineage: Eukaryota > Metazoa > Chordata > Mammalia > Dermoptera > Cynocephalidae > Galeopterus > Galeopterus variegatus. The sequence continues at coordinate 17,497 of NW_007740093.1, read as the reverse complement.
AGGGTTCGGATCCCATGTACAGACTGGCCGCTCACTGGCTGAGCGAGGTGCGGGCGCAACACCGAGGGTTGCGATCCCGTTGCCGGTCCCGGTCCGGTACGGGCGCGACACTGAGGGTTGTGATCCATTGCCGGTCACGAAAAAAGACAAAAAAAGGAAAAAAAAAAAAAAGAAATGAATGAACCAGAAATATCTCTTTATGAAGTGGTTAGGAAGGAGTCGGGGCATGGGGAGTACTCTTGATCGGGACTTTATTTCGTCCAGGGAGATGGACTCCCAGCTTAAGCCTGGTTGGCTCTATATCCAGAGTGGATCTTCTCAGTGCTGGGGGGCAGGATAGTTGTGCCCACGAGGAAGTGTCAGCGCCACCCTGGAGATTCCTATTCAGGAGGTCTGAGGTGGGACCTGGTGATGTGACACTTTCCTGTGTTAAGAATTGAAGCTTCCCACCTCTTTCTCATGGAAGGGAAGCTCCCATCCATCCTTAATGAGTTCCTCTACTGTGTGGGGTCATCCAAAGGTCCACAGTGACTCAAGCCACTGAAAATTCAGTGGAGAGGATTGTGCAACATCATCCACCTCATTTGGGAAACAACCGCAGTGTATACCTGGATATGAGGTAAGACAGATTTAGCAAAGAGCTGGTACTTGTCTATCAAGAATCTGCAACACAGCAGAAAACCCCTCCATATGAAGACAGTGGTTTCATGGCACGATGCGCATTAGATGCTGTAGGTAATCCAGCATTACTGCTAACTAACGACTGGCAGTTTATGACATGTTTGGCCCTGGCCTCTTTAAATCACCACCACAGCAATGCCTTACTTAAAACCCTACCACAATAACAGCTTCCCATTCTTTATTGTTTCTTCAGTGGTCTGAGTTTTATTTATTTTGAAATAGGCAGCCTATTCTAATGATGCAAAATTTTAAAGATAGGAACGTGCACAGAGTGAAAATACTCTCTACTGCTCCTGACATCCAGCTATCCAGCTCCCCTCTTTGGAAACAGCCTGGACATATACGTAGTTGATTTTATTCTGTTATTTATTCCACAAATATTCTTGAGTGCCTACAACATGCCAGGCCCTATTCTAAAGACTGGAGAAATGATAGCGAACAAAACAAATAAAAATCATGTGTGTTTCACACTTCAGTGTTTGACAATTGGGGACAGCCATTTTTCTCACTTTCTCAGGAATCCATTCTGAGATTGACTGTGTATACACAAGCCCATACAACCCTGTATTCTTCCTATCATAATACAAACGTAGCATAATCTACGCACTGTTCTGCTCCTTGATTTCTTCAGTGAGCATAATATTGCAGCAAACACTTCTATATAAACACATGGAACTACCTCTTGCTTTTTTACAGCTTCTCAACCTCATTGTATGGATGAATCATGATTTATTTAACCCCATCCCGATGGGCGTTTAAGACATTCCTGATCTTTTGCTATTACAAATGATGTCATCATGAACTGTCCTATACATTTAACATTTCACACATGTGCAAGCCTATTTATTGGATAAGTTCCTGGTTTTCGCCCTATCAAGGAGTGTTTAAAGAAACGTGCCCTAAGTATAAGACTATCTAGAAGCCCAGTCCTTGGTTATACTAAGCTTAACAAGGAGTTGCTAGTGTATCAGAAGCTTTTATAAACACACCATTTACTTAGGAAGAGCAGCCCAGGCAAAATCTCGTCATTTGGATGAGCCAAGGAATGGAGACAAAGGCAAGGCAAATTTCTGGTGCTAGTAGCAACTTGGTCTCAATAATAAATCAGAGACACAATCCCCACATTCCTGATGCCTTGTTCCAAGACTCAGCAATCCTCCTTTTTGTAAGAGTGAGAAAACTCAAGAGGGAGCCAATTACCTAAGGTTACTTAGCAACAGTTGCAAAGGTTTTGCAAAACTGTCTGTGGGTCCAGTACCGCCTTTTGCCGCTTGAGGGCACAATTCACTTACTTTCTAGATCCAGACGTTATCTTTTCTGTTACCAAACAGATGGAGTCATGATTTATTAAAGTAGAACACACATTCTATTTTTTGCCCTTGAAGCACAACACCAAAAAAAAACCCCCGAAAATATTCCAGTGTCCCAAGAAATCGCTGTGGTCATTTTTTGCAAAGGATTTTATTCTAATCTGTCAGCATCTGCCTTCTTTCATCAGTAAGTCATGACCTTAGACATCTGGCACTTTTTTGGAAGATGTAGTGGGGAGGAGAACCGAGAAATGCATCCCCTGGTGTAGAGAGAGCATGCAATCTCCTTTTGGGGGGAGTTGTTCACTACACATATTTACACATTCACCAATCCTGCCTCCTAGACAACTAAAAGAATGTGAGGAATGTACCTGGAATCCACGGGTGAGGCAGTCATGAAACAGTAATAAGAGGTGCTGTCTACATTTATGCCACCGATTCTGCAATTCACAACTCCATATCGGCCTCCTATGCTATACTCATTCTGTTTGAGTCTACCATGCTTTGGTGTTACTGACCCTAAACAACAGTCCTAACTAAAAATCCTGATGTCAGTTTCACAATGGTGAACGTCATTTTTTCTGTAGATCCTTTACACAGAATTCAGCAGGAAGGTTCAGGAGGCATGCTGTTTTTACGGAAGGTTGTTGGGGACCGAAGCAACAGAAAAGTGGTGATGAATTTACAGCAAATCTGGGCTTGCATTGGATTATGACGATGGGTACTTTGTGTACATTAGAAGGAGGACCCTAAAATTCAAAAAGCCTCCTTTCTTTGATTTCTATGCTTTTGACAGTTTTTTTTAATTATAATTTTAAAACTAGTCCTTTGAAGTGGCTTTTTCTTTTTTGATGCGATATCCTTTGGGGAATCGTTCCCTCATTTCTTTTGCTATGGAGGAGAAAGATCTTCTCTGCTTTTTGGTTTTTTCATCCTTAGTTCTGACTTTCCTGTGTACTTTACAGATGGCCCCAAAGGTCAGTCTTCCCATGGAGTGTTTGGCCATCTCTAAAGCAGAGGTATTTTAACAGCTCTCTGTTAATGGATGTCCCGTGGTTTCAGGCCTTGAGCAGGCTGCCCTTGACCCCTCTCAGCAGAAGTCATTATGTCCTGAGGTGAAATGTTAGATGCTGTGTAAGGGTTTTCGAGTGGGGGTTGGGGGTGCAGACACACCCCACAGCACGAAGTAAGATAGAAGTCTGAGTAGTTGGAAGGACAGAGTTTTGATAGCAATAAGGTAATTTTTTTCAACCATGGGTAATTTAGTTGGAATTTGTGTATTTTTTGTAATCAAAAAATGAATTTCGGGCCGGTCCAGTGGCGCACTGCTACAGTGCGCCGCTTGGGAGCGTGGAGGCGCTCCCGCTGAGGGTTCAGATCCCACATACAGACTGGTTCCCGCTCACTGGCTGAGCGAGGTGCGGGAGCAGCACCGAGGG
>NW_007740093.1:8024-13067 GCF_000696425.1 Galeopterus variegatus | reverse complement strand
GGTTCCCGCTCACTGGCTGAGCGAGGTGCGGGCGCAACACCGAGGGTTGCGATCCCGTTGCCGGTCCCGGTCCGGTGCGGGCACGACGCTGAGGGTTGCGATCCATTGCCGGACACGAAAAAAGACAAAAAGGAAAAAAAAAAAATGAATTTCATTTACCCACTGGTCTAAACGCCAGAAAAATTATAAAACTTCCAAAAATGTGTCAGTCTCAGGTCCTTTGTTTCATGCTCTTTGTTTGACAACCTTCAAAATGTAAACTGAGATCCATGCAACTGTTTGTGCAAATATAAGTATTATCGTTTAATAAGGATACAGTTAGAGGAATTTAACTTAATGGCTGGTTTTAATTATTTCTAAGGGATTTGCATGCCCAAGCTAATAATTATACACTTAGAAATAAAGTCTCAAAACCCATTTCTTATCTTTTCCTAGAATTAAAGTTGGGTTTTTTTTAAAACTTAACTGATTACACGTGTTTGTGGGGTACAGAGTTGAATATCAATACCTGTGTACAATATGTGATGATCAAATCAGGATAATTAGCATGTTCATCATTACAAAATGTAATAAGTCTTTGTGTCCACTAACCGATTCCTAGCCAGCCCCCACAGTTCTGTTCTCTCTTTCTGAAAGTTCAACCTATTATTGTGATTGTTCTTTCTTTCTTTCTTTCTTTCTTACTTATTTATTTATTTATTTATTAGCTCCCACTTATAAGTGACGACATGTGGTATCTCTCTGTGCCTGGCTTATTTCACTTAATTTTCCCCAAGCTCATACAAGTTGCTGCGAGTGGCAGAATTTCATTCTTTTTTTTGTATTGCTGAGTAGTATCCATTGTGCTAATATTCCACATTTTCCTTATCCAGTCACCCGTCGATGGACATTTAGGTTGGTTCCAATTCTTGGGTACTGTAAATAGAGCTGCAGTGAACATGGGAGTGCAGGTATCGCTTCAACATGATGATTTCCATTCCTTTTGGTATATACCCAGTAGTGGGATTGTTGGATCATATGGCAGTTCTATCTGTAGTTGTTTGAGGAATTTCCATACTGTTTTCCATAATGGCTGCACTAATTTACAGTCTCTCTCTTTCTGAAAGTTCAACCTATTATTGTGATTGTTCTTTCTTTCTTTCTTTCTTTCTTTCTTACTTATTTATTTATTTATTTATTAGCTCCCACTTTTAAGTGACGACATGTGGTATCTCTCTGTGCCTGGCTTATTTCACTTAATTTTCCCCAAGCTCATACAAGTTGCTGCGAGTGGCAGAATTTCATTCTTTTTTTTTTTATTGCTGAGTAGTATCCATTGTGCTAATATTCCACATTTTCCTTATCCAGTCACCCGTCGATGGACATTTAGGTTGGTTCCAATTCTTGGGTATTGTAAATAGAGCTGCAGTGAACATGGGAGTGCAGGTATCGCTTCAACATGATGATTTCCATTCCTTTTGGTATATACCCAGTAGTGGGATTGCTGGATCATATGGTAGTTCTATCTGTAGTTGTCTGAGGAATTTCCATACTGTTTTCCATAATGGCTGCACTAATTTACAGTTCCACCAACAGTGCAGAAGGGTATCCTCACCAGCATTTGTTTTTCTCTGTCTTTTTAATAATAGCCAGTCTAATTGGGATGAGATAATATCTTAGTGTGGTTTTGATTTCCGTTTCCCTGATGACTAGTGATGTTGTGCATTTTTTCACGTATCTGTTGGTCATTTGTATGTCTTCCTTTGAAAAATGTCTATTCAGCTCCTTTGCCCATTATTGAAATAGGATTATTTGTTTTTCTGCTGTTAAGTTGTTTGAGTTCCTTGTATATTCTGGATATTAACCCCTTGTCAGATGTGTAGTTTGCAAATATTTTCTCCCATTCTGTACGTTATCTTTCCACTCTGTTGATTATTTCCTCTGCTGTGTAGAAGCATTTTAGTTTAACGTAATCCCACTTGTTTATTTTTTCTTTTATTGCCTATGCTTTTGAGGTCATATTCATAAAGTCTTTGCCTAGTCCTACTTCCTAAAGTGTTTCTCCTGTGTTTTCTTCTAGGAGTTCTATAGTTTCAGGTCTTATATTTTAGTCTTTGATCCATTTTTAGTTGATTTGGGTAGATGGCAAGAGGTATGGGTCTAGTTTCATTCTTCTACACATGGACATCCAGTTTTTCCAGCACCATTTATTGAAGAAACAGTCCTTTTCCCAGTGTATGTTCTCAGTGCCTTTGTCAAAGATTAGTTGGCAGTAAGTATATGGATTGATTTCTGGGTTCTCTATTCTGTTCCATTGGTCCATGTGTCTGTTTTTATGCCAGTACCATACTGTTTTGGCTACTCTAGCTTTGTAGTATAATTTGAAGTCAGGTAGTGTAATGCCTCTGGCTTTATTTATTTATTTATTTATTTATTGCTTTGGCTTGCTTTGGCTATTTGGGGTCTTTTGTTGTTCCATATGAATGTTAGAATTGTTTTTTCTACTTCTGTGAAGAATGTCATTGATATTTTGATGGAGATCACCTTGAATCTGTAGATCGCTTTGAGTAGTATGGAAATTTTCACAAAGTTAATTCTTCCAATCCATGTCTTTCCATGGATTTCCATCTTTTTGGAATTTCCATGGATTTCCATCTTTTCTTCCAATCCATGTCTTTCCATCTTTTTATGTTCTCTTTAATTTCTGTCCTCATCCCCACATTTCCAGAAATTTCCTTTTGGTTTTCAAGCTTGACTCATCTCAAACTTGGAGTTCTGTTCTCTCATGCCCTTCCTCCATCTGTGACCTTTGCATTTCCTGGTTGCAATACTTTTTACTTCATGACTGTTGAGCTGGGTGCTGCCAATCTACATACCATGCAGGATAATTACATGCTACTCTAATTCTTTTATAACATCAATAAGGTAATCTTACTGGGGAGAGGTGAAGAAGAGGGAGGTTATTCATTTTCCTCAGATAGGTTTTCTTTCATTCTGATAACTAGCCAACCCATGGATGAAAGAATTGATCAATGGCAGATTCTTCTTTTGTAAGAACAAACGTCAAATTAGTGGTCTGTTCTCACTTTGTGGATAAGCAAAATGACATGTTCCTCAAATCCTCACCCTGCATTATTTTGAAACCAGTGATATGTTGTTTAGACTGAATATAAAGAGCAACTTTAATGGAGAGAGATGGGGGAAGAGCTATTACTAAAGGGGACCATTCAGCCTGATGGGAAGCAGCTCTGGTGCTCCAGAACCAGGAGGTTGAGCCTCGGTTTCCTTATCTGTAAAATGTGATAACACTGTGATACTTACTTCAGGGGGCTGGGGGGAAGATTAATAGGGACTTTACAGATGAAAGTCCTTTGTGCAGGACTTGTAAATGTAAAATACTCTACAATACCCATGTTATTTGTTGCTGTTATTTATGTTATGTATGCTGGGGATCCCCATCCTGGTTGTAAACTCCTTGAGGGTGGCAGAGGCTCATATTATTACACCTTTCAGAACCTGAAATGGTGTTTTGGAGCTCACTCAGGAAACTCTTTTTTGTAGTGACATGTGGAAGGGGGTGAGGCTGGTGGATAATTAGCCTAGTTTGCTGGTGTTTTGCTTTGGGAGGTGTTTGGTGGAACCACATGGCCACCAGGGTGCACCAGCCGTATCCTTTATTTGTCTAGTTTCCTGATAGACTGATTATCTCTTCTGCAAGGTCCTCATAGGGCTTGGGTGGCTGTCCTGAAACTCTAAGTAGGTGACTGGGGAGGGCCTTTCTCTGGTGAGAAGCTTTTGATGTGATCTCGTCATTGGGATTGGATTGGACCTGGAAAAATTAGTCTTTCTATAGTCTTGTTTCAAGAGTGTGGGTCAGAAGGACAGGCAGTTGGTGACAACTTTCAACACCAACCATGGCTGGAAAAGAGGCCCTACTGTTACTCTAATACCTCTATAGGGGGCAACTTTCTTACCAATCACCAAGGCTAGAAGATTGTCTACAGTTCTTTCAAATGCCACAAAGCTATCATTGGAACGGCCCATTGGCAAATCATGTAATATATTTTGATAATCATATTATAATCTTCATAGTTTTGTTTCCCTGGTCCTGAAATTGAAGCTGGGCTCCAATGGACAAGTTATATCCTATTCAGATGAAGCAGACTCTGTTAGCTCATAGGATCTACTCAGTAGGCAGAGCAACATTCACTGAAGGGGACCGATAAAGCGGAATGGAAGGGGAACTTGGGAAGGGTAGGAAGTTTTTCTCTTTATGTCCAGGATCTAATTACTCATAGGAACAGGATGATGGCAATGCTTTCTAGTTAAAGATGTCATGCCAACAGTCCCCTGGACAGCCCTCTAGAAATGGCCAGCCTCATACAAACCCTACGTTTTTGCACTGTACCCAGTGTTTCTGACTCCCACGTAGAACTTTCCCTGAAGTCAGCAAGAACCCCATGAAAATGAGGATTTGTCCAGATATTTAGCATTGACCTAGCAAATGTTTGTATGTCTTCCTTTGAAAAATGTCTATTCACCTCCTTTGCCTATTTTGTATTGGATTATTTTTTTTGTTGTTTTTTTTACTGTGAAGTTGTTAAGAGTTCCTTTTGTATTCTGGATATTAATCTCTTATCAGATGTACAGTTTGCAAATATTTTCTCCCATTCCATAGGTTGTCTTTCTACTCTGATTGTTTCCTTTGCTGTGCAGAAGCTTTTTAGTTTGATATAATCCTGTTTGTTTACTTTTTCTTTTGTTGTTTGTGCTTTTGGGGTCTTATTCATAAAGTCTTTGCCCAGTCCTACTTCCTGAAGCATTTCCCCTATGTTTTCTTTTAGTAGTTTCATGGTTTCAGGTCTTGTACTTAAGTCTTTAATCTATTTTGAGTTGATTTTGGTATATAATCAGAGATACGTTTCTAATTTCATTCTTCTGCATGTAGAAGTCCAGTTTTCCTCGCACTGTTTATTGAAGAGGCAGTGTTTTCCCCATATGTGTTCTTGTTGCCTTTGTCAAAGATCAGATGACTGTAAGTATGTGGGTTGATTTCTGGGCTCT
>NW_007740093.1:0-6324 GCF_000696425.1 Galeopterus variegatus | reverse complement strand
CCTCATCACACACTCACCTTCCAAGCATCTGCAGATCTACATACATACATCAAGTCTGTATAAAGCACTGTGAGTGAAGAGGAAATTGTACCTATGAAAAGGTAAGACTTGTAGGGCATCTGTAAAATACATTGTTAGAGTAGTTCCAATCCCTCCCTATTTAAAATAAAATACATTCTTTGTAAATGTTCTCTAGGCATCCAGAAAAACACTGACAACAGTATTCTAATAAACCAACTGGGGTCTTGATCTATTTAACAAATTTCTGAGCCCTCCCTGTATGGAAAGCACAAAGACAAATAAGACAAAGAATATTGAAATCACACAGACCCTTAAAGCCATATCACTGGTTCCATAGGGAGTAGTTGGGAGTTGGGAGAAATGCATTTATCCAGTGAACCTTTTGACTATTTTGTCAATCTCACGATTAAAAAAAGAAATTGTGGAAGGGTTTGGGCACCTTTCCACCTCCCCTTGTTTACTCCCCCTCCTTGACTGCCTAAGCATCAGATCGTCCCCAGAGCAGCACCTCCTGGTCAGTAATTACCCCATCCTCCTTTTTATCCCTTTTCACCACTCACGCCTTCAGTTTGTAAATCCAACCACTCTATGAGGATGGTTGCTAAGTAAACTAATTCATGCTAAAGTGAGAGTGACTGATATATAAAAACTCTTAATAAATCTGGTAAGCAATGTTTCAAAAGAAAATTTGTTAACATGGATATCTTAATTGGTTAATATTCCATTAATTCAACAAAATAGGGCTTAAAAACAATTTCAAGCAGGGTTTGAGAAAAATTTATTTTTTCTTTCTTAAAGCAGTCAGGCTTTCCCAGCAGGTTTTGCATGCTTCGATATTTGTGATTCTTTTCAATGGGAACCTGATCTGGATAAAACCTGAGACCATAAACATCCCAGCTTTCCCTTTTGGGGTCTTTTGCTATTGAAAACTAGCAGGACTTAAACATGTAAGCAAGTTTAAGAAAGGCTGCTTTCACCTGTTCTAAAAGGTAGCATTCTTGAGGTTCTGCTTTATTTGGCAGAAGGAATGCTATTTTTCTAATCTCTCACTGAAAAGGAACTTTTACCTATCTCATAAAAAAGGGGGGTAAGAACTGATGTAACAGAAAAGGTACTCTACAGATATTATAGCAGCTATGAGTAATTAATTCGCGTTCAAAGACAAATTAGTAGTAGTAATAATAGCTGTTCTATATAAAGTCACCATCTCTGATGGTCAGATTGTAGTTCATCAATTGAGAAAGCATGAATTCCCTCCCCCAAAAAAATCTTTCAACATGGTATAATAAGAAGTGTTAGGGCTAGCTGTTGTTTTTTTGTTTTGTTTTGTTTTTCTCTCTTATTTGATTTCTGATTGAGTGCTTTTTTTAACATAATATTGTAGAGAGAGAATGTTGGGTCATTTATTGTGCTGTTTCTAAACAATCTGGTAACATTTTGTCTCTAGCTTCTTAACCGCAATTGCTTTTTTTGGGGGGGGGTAGAGTACCCTGACATGCAGATGACAGTACCTGCATTTATACAGGACATTGCAGCCTAGCACATGGAGCGCAGAGGGGCAGGCTACTCACTTGCAACAACATCCCCAGTGTCTCCTTCTAATTTTGTATCATCTTCCAGGGCAGGCAGCTTTGTGGGACTCTGACTGATGCCTTGGAACAGGTTTCTCATCGTTTTTCTTGCACTGATTTCTGAAGATGGAATGTTCTCTTCACCCTACACATCAGGGGTTTTCTTTCCCTTTCCATTTTTCACTGATTCCTTTGTGAGTTTGTACTTTGATCTAACCTAAAATATTGGAAACAGAAATAAACACAAATAATGGCATGAGACCACAGCCATGGAATGATAAGACAGAACATGGCAAATGTTTTATTTTATGCATTTATTTATGAACCTTACTATTCTAAAAAGTGTCTGAGGCTCTTTCCCATTTTGCAAGAGGGCGGGAGAAAACACTGAGAAGCCAGATGCTAAGGAGAAGAACCCTGAAGCCAAGAAGGCTGATGGCCCCGCAAGGGTAAAAAGGCTAACCTCAAGGCTGAAAAGCCCAGGAAGGGGGAGCCCCACTGCAGCTGAAACCCTGTCGTTGTTAGAGGGATTGGCAGATAGTCCCGATCTGCTATATATTCCAGAAAGGCCACATATGAGAGGAAGTACTCAGCAAGTAAATCCAGGATTGAAAAGAAGGAGGAGGTTTTGGCTACTGTCACAAAACCAGCTGGTGGTGACAAGAATGGTGGTACCCAGGTGGTTAAACTTTGCAAAATGCCTACATATTATCCCACTGAAGATGTTCCTCGAGAGCTGTTGAGCCACTGCAAAAACTGTTCAGTCAGCACGTGAGAAGCCTGTGAGCCAGCAGCACCCCCGGGGCCATTCTGATCTCCCTCACCAGGTGCCACAGATGCAAGAGACTGGATTTCTTGAAGCAGTCAAGCAGTGGCTTGCTACTTGTGGCTGGACCTCTGGTCCTCAATCAGGTTCCTCTGTGTAGAACACACCAGAAATTTGTCATCACCACCTCCACAATAATTAATATCAGCAATGTAAAAATCCCAAAACATGTCACTGGAAAGTGAGATCTTTGACACTGAAAAAGAGAAGTACAAGATTACAGAGCAGCATGAGGTTGACCAGAGAGCCGTGGACTCTCAAATTTTACCCCAAATCAAAGCTACTCCTCAGCTCCAGGGCTACCTGCAATTGGTGTTTGCCCTGACGAATGGAATTTATCTCACAAATTGCTGTTCTGCATTTCTTACCAAGAACCAATTGGATAACTGATACATTTCAAAATAAAAAGTGAAAAATATAAAAAGTGAGGCATCTTACAGATTTTGTATAATGAGGTATAAAATTTCTGGGTGAAAGAAAAATGAGAGGAAATCAATCTAACCCTAGGTAAGGTTAATACAGAGAATATATCTTAATGTTTGACAGTTTCTTAAAAAGTCACCTTCATATATGACTTTGAGTTTCCTAGCAGCCAAGGGGGGGCGGGAGAAAAGAACCACAGTGAACTATAAGATTCAGATGTCTTCCAAATTAAAATCAAACCAGTGCTCTTGGATCCGTGCTTCTCAAACTTGAATATACATTTGAGTCACCTGGCCTGTTGCTGCATGCAGGCTCGATTCAGCAGAACCGTGATGCATTTGGAATTGTCTCCCAGATGGTGCTGATGCTCATGCTCATCTGAGGCTCCTCCTCTCTGGACCACCCTTTGAGTAGCACTTTTAGCTCACTCCATTTAAAAAATATAGCACGATCCCACTTTAAAAAGTTTTAGCATGCTCCTACTTAAAAAATATAGCCACATTATGTTTGCAGGTTTCCCAGGTAATTCCAGAACATATAAAATATTGAGCTCTGAGATTTCTAACTATAGTTTATTCTTAATGTATTTAAAACATCAAAACCTCTAACGGTGGGAAACATCACTCATCTTTTTTCAGGTTAACTATGCTATTTCAAACTTTTTAAAAAAATCTTATAGTTTGTTTGAGGGAATATCCTTTAGTCCTTGTAAATATTATGAGTCCACATTATAATAAGGTTCTGGTGAGTCTAATTGTTGATCAAAGAGACTGTTTACTGTCACTCTGAGAAGTAGCAGTGGTTACCCAGTAACCACTGGGTACAGCACTGGGTCTAGCTTCAGAACATCTGGATTTGAATTGCATGGTGCCATTTGCCAGCTGTGTTACCATGTGCAAGTTGTGTATCCTCTCTGTACCTTAGTTTCATCACCTGCCAAATGAGGCTAACAGCAGCATCCGTCATAGTTGCTTAGAACAGTGCCTGCACATAGTACGAATGGAATAATGTTATCTATTTTCCTGGCAGTGAAATATGAAAGATAAATTAAAATCACCTCTTCCGCTGTTTTCCTTACACAAGTACCTTGAAATGACATATCTAGATTTGCAATTTTCTTTTGAATGCTTGAGTAAAAGACACCAGAAAACCGATATCAGTAGGCATTTGAAGTTCACTCTGATGGAATCAGTCTGTTCCAACAAATTACTAAAGAGAGTAAAAGGCACTGACCTTTTTGTGTAGTTTTTGAATGACAGCATCTCGTTCATGCAATTGGTTTGCAACATTTCCATTTCAGCAAATAGTTCACCAATTCTTTGGCTTTGTCTTTGAGGGAAAAAAAAGTCTAGAAAAGGAGAGTTTTAAAACACAAGTAAAGAAGAAGAAATTACTTTGAAATTTTCAAAATTATTGGGTTGAGAGTGTTTATTTAGAAAAATAGGGAGCTTTTTGTGTGTAAGGCTGTTTCAATGGTGGTGTATCAGGAGAGCCAGGTACTAACTTACTAGCCCATTTACTTTAGTATAGTGCATATCGCCAATTGTTTGCAATTAAACCAACAATTGTGTTGCAAGCTATATGAATATTAATAAAATAGAAAAACTGATTTCTCTAGTATTTTATTTTCCATCCACCCCCAATATCTGTATCTAAGGCCTTTTTAAGACCTCCATAAGCTGGAAACACCTGATCACATTGTTATTTAAAACATATTAAGGGCCGGCCCGGTGGCGCACTGCTACAGTGCGCCGCTTGGGAGCACGGCGGCACCCCCGCCGAGGGTTCGGATCCCACATATAGACCGGTTCCCGCTCACTGGCTGAGTGAGGGGCGGGAGCAACACCGAGGGGTGTGATCCGTTGCCGGACACGAAAAAAGACAAAAAGGGAAAAAAAAAAACATATTAAGATGTACCCTCTTCCTCACTTATTACATATACTTTACATATAATTTTATGACAGTCTGCAAAGTAGGGAAAAAATTTTTTCGCCTGCAGGTTAAAATTCAGTAGAGTTGCCATTAACTAATTGACAACATATTGCATTTGGTTAAATGCAATAAGCATTTAATTGAAAACTTATTAATTTTGGTTTTGAGGTTTTACTTTTTCTATTTTTGGAGCTAGGAGTTTTTTGGAGTCTCAGACATTTTTGTGGAATCTTAAGATGTTCATAGATCCTAGGTGCTGTGCTTGTCATCCTGAGATTAAATGGCCCTGCCCACAACCCGGTCACAGTGCAGAGCAGGAAATCGTCAAAGGCTTGCTAACCAGTAAGGAAATGTATTTCAGTGACTACACGGAACTGGAGTAGTGGAGTGCTCCCTCAAAAAGAGCATTTCACCATTTTCTGAGAGGGTGCAGAGATGTGGGAGGTGGCAATCAGAGAGACACAGAGACTGCAGGGACTGAAAGAAAGGCAGAGAGAGACACACGCAAATCAAAGACAAAGAGAAAGCAACAGAGAGACAGAGACTGAGAGAAATTGAAAGATGAGGGGAGAAACCCAGAGAGATTGACTGATTCCCCACATAACATATGTTAATATCTTACAATCCTGCAGAGTGTTTAAAGTTGCATTTTTAAATTCATTCATCATCTTGAAATCTACAGTCCTGATAAGATCATCATAATTTATATCATATTACACAGTTTACAAAGCAGTTTTCAGGTATCATTGCATTTGAGACTTGACCCCAACATTTCTGTTACAGGTGAGGAAACTAACTTGTTCACCTTACATTTGTTGAGCATTTCCATTCATTATCTTACTTGGTAAGGGCCGCTCATCACAGGTCTCCGTGCAAACCCATCTCCCCTGGTATAATAGCAGCTTAAATTACAGGCACTACTGCTGTTCATAAGATAGTGGAGATAACCCAGGCCACAAAATCAGCAATTTTTTTCTTTCTTCTCCTTTTTTTTTTAAGTATGTATTTGATATTATTACTTTGTTGCAGGACGTATATTGAAATAAAAGACAGAACACCAAAATTTACACCAATTCCATTTCAAAATGAGATCTTTTTTCATTTTTTCACACCATCCTCTAGCCCTTACCCTTCATGTGTATTTTTTCATATTTACAGCCCTNTCACCATCTCTGATGGTCAGATTGTAGTTCATCAATTGAGAAAGCATGAATTCCCTCCCCCCAAAAAATCTTTCAACATGGTATAATAAGAAGTGTTAGGGCTAGCTGTTGTTTTTTTGTTTTGTTTTGTTTTTCTCTCTTATTTGATTTCTGATTTGAGTGCTTTTTTTAACATAATATTGTAGAGAGAGAATGTTGGGTCATTTATTGTGCTGTTTCTAAACAATCTGGTAACATTTTGTCTCTAGCTTCTTAACTGCAATTGCTTTTTTTTGGGGGGGGGGTAGAGTACCCTGACATGCAGATGACAGTACCTGCATTTATACGGGACATTGCAGCCTAGCACATGGAGCGCAGAGGGGCAGGCTACTCACTTGCAACAACATCC
>NW_007740092.1:38505-39373 GCF_000696425.1 Galeopterus variegatus | reverse complement strand
AGGCTCCACCTTTCAATTGCCATAATAGGATTTCCCACCCTCTTAACAGTCACAGTGGGGGTTAAATTTTTAATACATAAAACTTGGGGAGACACAATTCAAGAAGATTTGGGAGACATAATTCAATCCACTACAACCACTATCAATACTTTATTGTTAACCCATTCATACTTTATTCATATTTCCTTAGTTTTTACCTAATGTCATTTATCTCTTCCTGGATCTCATTCAGAGTATCATATTAGAATTAGTGGTTATGTCACCTTAGGTTCCTCTTGGCTTTGACATTTCTCACACTTTCCTTGCTTCGAATGACCTTGATAGATCTGAGGAGTGCTGGTTAGGTACGGTGGCACTGTCATTGTTCTTACTGGTGAAAATGTTTCTACTGAGAGTTACCTGATGTTTTTCTCATGATTAGCCTGAAGTTGGGTGTTTTGCAGAAGAAGACCCGACCATATTCTGTAAAGGGTGCACACTACCAATAGGACTTACCACTGTTGATGTTGACATTGATAACCTGGTTAAGGATGTGTTTGTCAGGTTTCTTCAGTAAAAGTTAATCTGTTTTCCCCCTAATAGATGCTGTACTTTGTAACAGGGAGTATCTGTAGACAGCCCACAATTAGGAAGGTGGAAGTTATTTTCCACCTCTTGAGAGTGGAGTATTTACATAAATTATTTGAAATTTTTTGCATGGATTATTTGTCTCTTCTCCCCTGTGTTAGTCAGGGTTCTCCAGAGAAACAGAATCAACAAAATATGTTATAATTATATGAGAGGGATTTATAAGGGGAATTAGCTCATGTGGCTATGAAGAAAAGTCCCACAATAGGCCGTCTATAAACTGGATGCTGGTAGCGTGGCT
>NW_007740092.1:35763-36972 GCF_000696425.1 Galeopterus variegatus | reverse complement strand
GTATAGGGACCTGGAAACTTAGGGGTCTCAGATTTAAAAAAGAATTTGATTTTTTTTTTTTTGGTAGAAGAAATTCTCAGAGAAGCAGAAGATCCAGGGAGACACACACTTTGCTGCAAATCTCTTATCGTTCTGACCTCAGCATTTCCTGCTCTCTCCATGTTAGCCCCTGCCTGCTTCTAGGGCCCAGGTAAATAAAAAAGCCTTTCCCCGAATCCTAAAAGTTGTTTTGGATATGCGTTCTAGACACTTGTAATTGTTTCTGGTAGCTGAGAACTAAAATAATTTTTAAAAAAATTTGTCAACACCCCTAGCATGTGCTGTCATCTTTGCTACAGGTGAAGTGACAATTGTGTTCTATGATGAGGTGAAATCACAGAATTGCAAATCTTTATTTTAGGGCCTGGTTGTCTCCCTCTTTCAGAGTGGCTGTTGGGATCTTCCAAGTGAATTTACCATCTTAGTAGCGGGAAGGATTTCTATGAATATTTTCTCTTTATTCTGAGAGGCCTTCTCTAATGGCAGGAGTGTATCAGGAATCTGGAGAGGTGCTCATGTTGTAAAAATGATTCTTCATGGTAGAAACTGGTCCAGTGCAGGGCCGGCCCATGGCTCACTTGGGAGAGTGCAGTGCTGATAACACGAAAGCCATGGGTTCAGATCCTATATAGGGATGGCCGGTTGGCTCAATGGCTGAGTGTGGTGCTGACAACACCAAGCCAAGGGTTGAGATCTCCTTACCGGTCATCTTAAAAAAAAAGAAAAATAAAAAGAAACTGGTCCAGTGCTATATGTCCCTAAAATATAGGAATAATTCCAGGGGCAACAGCTGAGCTAGTGGAGAGGTAATGGAGGTCCTTCATTCTACTCCCCAACACCTCTTAGTGTAATCCACTTTAACGGTGAAGATTGATGTTTTATGTTAGTAGCAATATAATCTGATATTTAAGCCACTCTGTAATTGTAAAAATATATTAAATAAGAAAAAGAGTTATAAGGACTTATACAGAAAATGAAGAGGTAAAATGGTCATTGTTCGAAGATGACATGTCTTATATGTAGAAAACCCTAAGGACTGAAGAACAACAACAAAACCTAATTAACAAATTGAGTCAAGTTACAGGGTAAAAAATCAACATACAAAATCATTGGTGTGGCCATACATAAGCAACAAACTCTCTAAAGTAAAAATAAAGAAGGCAATTCCAT
>NW_007740092.1:33359-34926 GCF_000696425.1 Galeopterus variegatus | reverse complement strand
GAGAGGTAATGGAGGTCCTTCATTCTACTCCCCAACACCTCTTAGTGTAATCCACTTTAACAGTGAAGATTGATGTTTTATGTTAGTAGCAATATAATCTGATATTTAAGCCACTCTGTAATTGTAAAAATATATTAAATAAGAAAAATAGTTATAAGGACTTATACAGAAAATGAAGAGGTAAAATGGTCATTGTTCAAAGATGACACGTCTTATATGTAGAAAACCCTAAGGACTGAAGAACAACAACAAAACCTAATTAACAAATTGAGTCAAGTTGCAGGGTAAAAAATCAACATACAAAATCGTTGGTGTGGCCATACATAAGCAACAAACTCTCTAAAGTAAAAATAAAGAAGGCAATTCCATATACGGTAGCAACAGAAAAGACAAAATACTTAGAAATAAACTTAACCTAATAGGTGAAATACTTGTACACTGAAAATTATAAAACAATAATGAAGAAAATTAAAGACAGAAATAAATAGAAAGATGACTCATGTTCATGGACTAGAAGAGTTAAATATTATTGGACATCTGTATTTCCTATGGCAAAATAGTGATTAACGCAGAATTTCATGGCATTTTTTAAAGAAATAGAAAACAACAATCTTAACATTAATAAACATCACAAAAGAAGAGAAATAACCAAAGAAATCTTCATCAAGAAGAACAAAGCCACAGGCATCACCCTTCCTGATTGAGGTATTTTACCAAACTGCAGTAATCAAAAGAATATGATACTGGCAACAAAAAGCATAGAATATGATACTGGCAACAAAAAACATAAAGGCCAAAGGAGCAAGAACAGAAAACCCAGAAATATATTCATGAATTTATTGTCAACAGATCTTTGACTAGGGGTCCAAGAACACAAGGTGGGGAAAGAATAGTCTCTCTAATAAGTGGTGTTGGGAAACTAGATATTCTCATGTAGAAGAATGAAATCAAACCATTATCTCACACCATATACAAAAATCAACTGAAAAGATGAAAAATATAAAGAGAAGTCCTGGATCCATAAAACTACTAAAATAAAACACAGGAAAAAAACAGTCTTGGCATTGATCTGGGCAAAGCTTTTTGGGGATATGACCCTAAAAGCACAGGAATAAAGCAAACACAGAGAGAAAATATTAAACTAAAAACTTTCTGCACAACAAAGGAAACAATCAAGAGTCAAATGGCAACCTAAAAATGGGAGGTTATTTACAAACCAAATATGGAATATGAGGAGTCTTCAAATGGTCATGAAAAATGTATATTTTGAAAAAAACTTTGCATGAATTTCAAAATATTTTGCATCAAAATAAACATGTACAACCTTGTGTCTGAAAAGGACCTAGTTTGAGGCACTAGGAAGAATAAGACAACAGTTTATAAAGAGCTCCTATCAGAGCAACACAAAATTGTGCTAAAATTGAAACAAGATCAAACAAATTTATGGCAAAGCTTGGGTGGAAGAACAGTTAAATCACTGATGCTGTATAAAAAGTTTATGAGGACAATGCCCCAATGAAATCAGCAGTTTACAAATGGGTAACTCATTTTAAGAAGAAAAGAGACA
>NW_007740092.1:32456-32991 GCF_000696425.1 Galeopterus variegatus | reverse complement strand
CCACAGTTAATAATGGAAAAGTGACTGCATTGACATGGCGATATTCCTAGGACCCTCAGATTCTTAGGCATAGGCTAAATGTCTGGTATCATCATTTAGAAAAGTGTCTTGAACTTAATGGCGTTTATGTTCAGAAATAAAGTTTGTATTTTTATTTTTATCTTTATATTTTAATTCCACTTTTTAGAACAAACTCTTTGAAGTCCCCGAGTATATTAATATCTAGAACATGAAAGGAACTCAAACAACTGAATATCAAACCAAACAAACTCCAAAACAAAAACATCAAAACCCAAATATCCTGGTTAACAATGAAAAACTTCCAAAATTAATATTTATTTATACAGGACATACAAGTGACCAAACAGGCATATGAAAAGATGCTAATCAACATCACTAATCTTCAGTTAAGAGCAAATCAAATCCACAATGAGATCATCTCATACCTGTCAGAATGGCCAGTATCAAAAAGACAAAAGATAGTGAGTGCTGGTGAGAATTTGAAGAAGAGTCAATCATCAAACACTGTTGTTGA
>NW_007740092.1:25802-32106 GCF_000696425.1 Galeopterus variegatus | reverse complement strand
ACAGTCATTATGGGAAATGCATGGGGAACTTGAAAAATTAAAAATAGAACTACCATATGATACAGCAACCCCATGTGTGGGTATTTATATGAAGAAATTGAAACTAGTATCAAGAAGAGATATTTGCACACGCATAACCATTGCAGTATCATTCATAATATCCAAGATGTGGAAACAAAATAAATGTCCATTGATGGAGGAATGGGCAACAAAAATGTGGTATATACATACAAAGCAATATTATTTAGCCTTAAAAATGTAGGACAATCTGCCATATGTGACATCTTGAATGAACCTTGAAGACATCACACTAACTGAAATAAGCCAGTCACAGAAGGACAAATACTGCAGGATCCTAGGTATATCAAGTATATGAAAGAGTCAGACACCCGGAAACAGAGAGTAGAATGGTGCATGCCAGGGGGTGAGGGAATTGCAATCCATGGGTATAATACTTCAGTTATACAAGGTGATTAACTTCTAGATATCTGCTGTAAAACTGGGCCAATAATGATCAATATTGAACTTGTATACAATGTACACAGCAATAAACTAAGTCGCACATTTAAAAACTTGTTAAAGGGGTACAGCACCAGTTATTACCTGAATTAAAAAAAAATTACCCCCCAATAAAGTAATGTACAGGCAAAAATGATGACACTAGACAATTTTATCGAATATGTAAAGAATAATTAACAGCAATTGGGCACAATTTCTTCTAGAATGTAGAAGGAAGAAATACCCCCAACCGAATTTATGAGGTCAGTTTTACCATAATACCAAAATGAGACAAGGGCATTAGAAAATATCAGGTAAAAATAAATCCCACATGAATAAAAATTTAAAAAAACTTAAAACATTAGCAATAGAAACAAAGAATGGATGGAAGGAGTTAAAAACCATGATCAAATGGGTTTTATTTCAGGGCTAGAAGGCTGTTTTATTATTCATGATGTAATTCAAAATATTACAAGATCAAAAAAAATTCACAGATCCTACCTATTTATGCACAAAAAATTTTGACAAAATTTAACACTTATTTAAGAAATACATGTTTCATTTATTGGAATATGGGGAGAGTTTCTCAACTCAATAAAAAACACCTACAAACTTTATAGCAAACATCATACTTATCAGTAAAGACTAAATGCTTCTCCCAGAGATGGGAGATCAGGGAAGGGTGTCCACTCTTACTACTGCTATTGCACAGAGTTATAGATGTTCTCACCAGTGAAATAAGAGAAGAAAGGATAGAAGAGTAAGAAACCAGAAAGGAAGATGTAAGACTATATCCACTAACAGAAGATATTATGGTTGTGATAGGCTGAATAATGTCCCCAAAATGATATTTATGTTCTCATCCATACTACATGTGACTGTTAGTTTATATGTCAAAAGAAAGTTTGAAAATGTGATCTAATTAAGAATCTTGAGATAGGAGATTATCCTGGATTATCTGGTAAAGGGCATATCATCACAAGGGTTCATATACGAAGAATAAAGCTGGAATGACAATCACATAGAAGTTGGTGATATGATGAAAGCAGAGGGACAGAGATAAACAGATTTTAAGATACTACCTTGAGTGGAGTCCATAATGGAGAAGGAAACAAATTCTCCCCTGGAAATTCAAGAATGATTACACTGTTGTAGACCCATTTTAGACTTTTGACCTGCACAAGTGTAAGAGAATAAATGTGTGTCATTTTAAGCAACTCACTTTGCATTTTCTTTTCTTTTCTTTTTCTTTTTCTTTTTTGGCTGGCTGGTATGGGGTTCTAAACCCTTGACCTTGGTGCTATGTGGCAAGTTTATAGAGCACCAATAGAAAACTACTGAAATGGTGTATTTGAAACCCCAAGAAACCTACACAAATCTTTAGAATAAGTGAGAGTTAAAGGTCTTGGGACATAAAATACAAAATCAACATACAGAAGTCTATTGAATTGCTATATACTACCAATTAACACGTGGAAACAAATTAAAAATGCAATACCCTGTATGATTGCTGACAAAAAAATGGCATTGGACATATGTGTAAATCTAACAAAATATGAAGGGACTTTCATGCAGAAATCTTCAAAATCCTGATGAATACAATCAAAAACCATACAAACAAATAGACATGCCATATGCATTTATTGGAAGATTGAAAATAGAAACGATGTCAAATTATTATAAACTGATAAGATTTAATGCATATTCTATCAAAATATTTTGTAGATACAGATAAGATTATACTAAAATGTATGAGAAAAGGCAAAGAAACAAGAATGCTAAAATATGTAAAACAGAAGAAGAATGTGCTTGGAATCACTCCACTTCACTTCAAGATTTCTAGTGTAGTAAACACGACTGAGAAATGTGGTATTGGTGTAGTGAAGGATACATTGATCAAAGCAAGAGAATAGCGAACCCAGAAATATCCCCACAGAGGTACTTCCAACCGGTATTTCACAAAGGTACCAAGGCAAGTGAATGAAGGAAAGATTTTCCAAAAATGGTGCTAGACCATGAAATATCCAGTTGCGGGGAGGGAAAGGATGTCCATCTCAACTTTACACTTGTGCAGATATTTGTCAAAACTGATCATTCATTTAAATATGAAATGTAAAACCATGTCACTTTAACGTACAAGAGATTCAAGAAAAAAACAGAGTAAGATGTTAAGAAAACCAGGCATAATGAAGAGTTCTTAGACACGACACCAATAGCATGAGGTATAAAATATAAAAATCCATAAATGAAACTTCATCAAATTAAAAACGGTTGGTTTGTGAAAGATCTTGTTGAGGATGAAAATAAAAGCTACAAATAATGCAATATATCTGCCTGTCACACATCTGACAAATGACTAATATGTAAAATATGTAACAAATTCTGGAACCTTTACAGTAAAAGGCAAAAAAAAAAAAAACACCCCAAAACACAAAAGCTCAAAACCCCATATATTAGTCCATTTAGGTTGCTTATAACAAAATACCTGAAACAGGGTGATTGATAAAGAAAATTTATTGCTTACAGTTTCTGAGGCTGGGAAGTCCAAATTAAATCTGGTGGTTGCAACAGTGCACCAGGGGTCTCACGTTACAAGATGGTGGTGGAAGCAGAGAGAGCAAGACAGACTCCCCTCTTCTTTTAAAGCCCTCAGAACCACGCCCCTGACCACCATTTTTAATCCATTCACTACTGTACTGTCCTATAATCCAATCACCTCTTCTAGGCTCCACCTTTAAATTACCATAATAGGATTTCCCACCCTCTTAACAGTCACAGTGCAGGCTACATTACTAATACATAAAACTTGTGGGACAAAATTCAAGCTTCAATGAGTTTTGGGGGTCATAATTCAATCCACTACACTCCAACACAATGAAATTGGAAATTTGACAAAAACATGAAGTGACATTTCACTGAAGCAGATACACAGAGCAAATAGACATATAAAAACATTTTCAACATCACTGTCCATCAAGTAGCATTGTCCATCAAGTATCAGACCTCGGTATTTTCTGCTTCCTCCATGTGAAGCCCCTTCTGTCTTCAGGGATCATGGAAGAGTAAGAAATTCTGCTAAACACTCCACGAGGGCTGTGGTGATGTTCTTTAGGAACTTGTGATTGTTTCTGGGATTTGACAATTAGAAAATGGTTTCCAGAAATAGTCTCAGCTGAGCAAGTGTGTACACTCACTTATCACTACTCATGAATAAATAAATTGTAGGTCTGTGAGGTGGTATGTCAAAAGCACAGGCATATCTCAGGGACCAGCATCTTCACTTCTCCCACTCCCTGCGCAATTGTATGTCACACTAAGCCCTCAATCCTGGCAGTAGAAAGGAATCCGATTTTTTTTTCTGTTTCAGTCTGTGAGGCAGAGACTATAATGGAAAGAGGTGTATCAGGAGTCAGTGTAATGGGAAGGAACAGGTGAGGCAGAGAAAGCAGGCTTAGGGTTGGCTAGTTTGATGAATTTCAGTGGGCTCTGGGGCACAGGTTTGTCCCTAATGTTCTTGTACCTGACCCTTGGGTGATTAGGGCAAGAGGATAGTGGCCAGGAGCGTGAGAGACTGTTAAGGGAGGTAGTTTGTGGTGTGCACTCTAGATTGCTTGATGTGCATCTGCTTTGGTTTGAGTGTGTCTCCCAAAAGGTCACGTATTGGCAATACAGTCCTCAGTGCATCAGTGCTGGGAGGTGGGGCCTAAAAAGTGGTGATTGGTTCATGAGGGAGGAGCCTTTATGAAAATATTAATGTCATTTTCATGAGAGGGGATTAGTTATCATTAGAGTGAGTTTTAATGGAGTTTGGACCTCATCACCTATCTCTGTCTCCTGCACTTGCTTATTCTTCCACCAAATTCAGATGAAGGCCCTTGTGAGGTGCTGGCACCATGCTCTGTGACTTCCCAGTCTGCAGAAAACTGAGTTAAATAAGTTACTGCTCATTTAAAAATAAAAGGAAAAGGAAAAGGAGTCAGTTTAAATGCTCCCATCTAAAGAAAGGGATTCTCTTGGGGTAAAAACTATTGCAGTAGCAAACGCATAGAAGTAGGAGAAATTATTGTTGAAATTTGGAGTGAGACTGGAAATAAGATAAATGTCCTAAATGCCACGTTAATAATAACTGTTGCTAATATAATTTAATGTATTCCTCCCTGATGGTGTTGAAGTTTTATCTATGTAGCATTTAATCTGACATTAAATTTATCTATGGTTTTAACTCTGATTTACCTGCTAATCAAGAGTATATGGCACTATTTTCAGGATGTTGTGTAATTGCTATTAAACCTACATATATGTAATGATGAAAATGAAAACTAATGCAGCCATCTAATTACCTACAGAAATTATGTCTGAACAAAAACGGCAATAATACCTGTCTGTTGTCTATTTCTGGTCATATGATGAGCTTAATGGAGATAATAATTGTAACCAAACAGAGAAAGAAAAAAAAAAAAAGAATGAAAGTTTCTTGATCATAGGAGAATAATCTCCCTATTGAGTGTGAGGATGTATTTCGAAAAAGTTATTATCTTCAATGAAGTTTCATGCCAATAAGGAAACATATAGGTGCTTCAGTAGTTTCCACCTTCAAATATATGCGTGATATTTTTCTTTTTTGGATAATTTTTTCTTTCCTTTTAGGAAGTTGATAAAATTGTCCTAAAGGAGACTATAAGGGTTATTTCATCACTCTGTAAATACTCTAAAAACTTATTAAATTATATACTTAATATAAAACAATATCATGGCTATGTAAATTATATCTCAATAAACCCATTTATTGTTTAAATTCCAGTGGCACCCAAACACTCACAACTCAATTTCAGTTTAATTAATGTACACAATTCCATGCCATCCAGATACAACGTGAAAAATATGTCGTTCACTTGAGTCTACTTCAATAATTATTACACTAAAATTTATAGTTTCTGCTGGTAACCCTTCATCAACAATCGAATAAATACATGACCCATAATTAATAATTATTTATTATGAATATTCAGGAGATACAAAGCTGATTGTTCCCCCTCTTGTCCATGATGTGGGAGCCAGATTCATACTGGGGGCATATCCATTACCAGAAATTACTTTTGTACCCTTTGTCCCCTCCCATTTATCCCCCAACCCCCCTCCTCTTCTCCCTCTCCCCTCAACTCTAATTTGTAGCTCTAGGAATGTTCCCTCCCTCTGTTGGATCATGCTCTACTGTGGTCTTTCTTTCCTGCCTTCCTTTCTCTCTTAGCTGCCACATATGAGTGAGCACATGTGGTACATATCCTTCTGTGCTTTGCTTGTCTCACTTAACATAAGTTTCTCCAGGTTCATCCATGTTGTTGAAAATGGGAGTATTTCATTCTTTTTTATGGCAGAGTAGTATTCCATAGTGTAAATATACCACAGTTTCCTTGTCCAATCATCTGCTGATGGACATTTAGGTTGGTTGTTCCATATCTTGACTATTGTAAACAGAGCTGCAATAAACATGGGAGTGCAGGTATCTCTTCAACATGATGATTTCCATTCCTCTGGATATAAACCCAGAAGAGGGATTGCTGGATCATATGGAAGATCTATCTGTAGTTGTTTGAGAAACCTCCTAATTGTTTTCCAAAGTCGTTGTACTAATTTACAGTTCCACCAACAGTGCAGTAGTGTTCCCTTCTCTCCACACCCTCACCAGCATTTGTTATTCACAATCTTTTTGATTATAGCCAGTCTAACTGGGGTGAGGTGGTATCTCAGTTTGGTTTTAATTTGCATTTCGCTGATGACTAGTGATTTTGAGCATTTTTTCAAGTAT
>NW_007740092.1:18585-25792 GCF_000696425.1 Galeopterus variegatus | reverse complement strand
TCCCTCTGTTGGATCATGCACTACTGTGGTCTTTCTTTCCTGCCTTCCTTTCTCTCTTAGCACCCACATATGAGTGAGCACATGCAGTACATATCCCTCTGTGTTTTGCTTGTTTCACTTAACATAAGTTTCTCCAGGTTCATCCATGTTGTTGCAAATGGGAGTATTTCATTCTTTTTTATGGCAGAGTAGTATTCCATAGTGTAAATATACCACAGTTTCCTTGTCCAATCATCTGCTGATGGGCATTTAGGTTGGTTCAATATATTGACTATTGTAAACAGAGCTGCAATAAACATGGGAGTGCAGGTATCTCTTCAACATGATGACTTCCATTCCTCTGGATATATACCCAGAAGAGGGATTGCTGGATCATATGGAAGATCTATCTGTAGTTATTTGAGAAACCTCCTAATTGTTTTCCAAAGTGGTTGGACTAATTTACATTTCCACCAACAGTGTAGTAGTATTCCCTTCTCTCCACACCCTCACCAGCATTTGTTATTCACCATCTTTTTGATTATAGCCAGTCTAACTGGAGTGAGGTGGTATCTCAATGTGGTTTTAATTTGCATTTTCCTGATGACTAGTGATGTTGAGCATTTTTTCATGTATCTGTTGGCCATTTGTATGTCTTCCTTTGAAAAATGTCTATTCAGCTACTTTAACCATTTTTTAATTGGGTCCTTTTTTTTTTTTTTTTACTGTATAATTGCTTGAGTTATATATATATTCTGGATATTAGTCCCTTGTTGAATGCATAGCTGGCAAAAATTTTCTCCCACTCTGTAGGTTGTTTTTTCACTCTGTTGTTTCTTTTGCTGTGTGGAAGCTTTTTAGTTTCATATAGTCCCATTTCTTTAGTTTTTCTTTTGCTGATCGTGCTTTTGTGTTCATGTTCATAAAGCCTGTGCCCTGACCTAACTGCTGAAGCATTTCACCTGTATTTTCCCTTAGTAATTTTACAGTTTGGGGTCTTATAGCTAGGTCTTCAATCCATTTTGAGTTGATTTTAGTGTATGGTGAGAGATGCATATCTAGTTTCATTCTTCTGCATATGGATATCCAGTTTTCCCAGCACCACTTATTGAAGAGGCAATCCTTTCCCCAATGTAGATTTTTGTTGCCTTTGTCTAATATCAGATGGCTATGAGCCTCAGGAGTGATTTCTGTGTTCTCTATTCTCCTCCACTTGTCTGGATGTCTATTTTTATACCAGTACTGTGATGTTTTGGTTAAAACAGCTTTGTAGTATAATTTGAAGTCAGGCAGAGTTATGCCTCTGCCTTTGTTTGTTGTTGTGGTGGTGGTGGTGGTTTGCTCAAAATTGCTTTGCTATTCGGAGTCTTTTGTTATTCCACAAGAAAGGTAAGATTGTTTTTTCCATTTCTGTGAAGAATGCCATTGGTATTTTGATGGGGATTGCACTGAATCTGTAGATGGCTTTGGGTAGTATAGACATTTTCACAATGTTTATTCTTCCAATCCAAGAGCATGGAACATCTTTCCATCTTTTTTTGTCTTCTTTAATTTCTTTCAGAAGTGATTTGTAATTCTCATTGTAGAGATCTTTCACGTCCTTGGTTAAATTCATCCCTAGGTATCATATTTTTTTGGTGACAATTACAAATGAGCTTACTTTCTTTATTTCTCTTTCTGTTAATTCATTATCTCGGTATATAAATGCTACTGATTTGGGGGCATATATTTTGTATCCTGCAACATTACTGAAGTTATTAATGAGCTCTAGGATTTTTTTGATAGAGTCTTTAGGTTTTTCTATATATAGTGTCATGTCATCTGCAAATAGGTAAATTTTGACTTCATCTTTTCCAATCTGGATTTATTTCTTTCTCTTGCCTGATTGCTCTAGCTAGTACCTCCAGTACTATGTTGAATAAAAGTGGTGAGAGTGGACATTCTTTTCTTGTTCCTGTCCTTAAGGGGAAGGACTTAAATTTTTCCCCATTCAGAATAATACTGACTGTGGGCTTGTCATAAGTGGCTCTTATTGTGTTGAGATACTTTCCTTCTATACTTAATTTGTTGAGAGTCTTTATCATGAAATAATGTTGAATTTTGTTAAATGCTTTTCAGCATCTATTGAGATGATCATATGGCCTTTGTCCTTGAGCTTGTTGATGTGACATATCACATTTATTGACTTTCATATGTTGAACCATCCTTGCATCCCTGGGATGAATCCCACAGATCATAGTGTATAATTTTTTAAATATGTTGCTGTATTCTAATTGCCAATATTTTGTTGAGGATTTTAGCATCTAGGTTCATCAAGGATATCAGCTGATAATTTCCTTTTGTGTTGTGTCTTTATCTGGTTTTAGCTTCAGTTATGTTGGCCTCATAGAATGAGTTTGGGAGAGTAGCATCTGTTTCAATTGTTTAGAACAGTTTCATGAGAATTGGTGTTAACTCCTCTTTAAAAGTTTGATAGAATGCAGCTGTAAAGCCATCTGAACCCAGACTTTTTTTTGTTGGAAGATTGTTAATTACCACTTCAATCTCCTTACTTGTTATTGGACTGTTCAGGTTTTCTGTCTCTTCTAGGTTCAGTCTTGGTCATTTATGTATCTAAAAACTTATCCATATCTTCCAGATTTTCAAATTTGTTGTCATATCACTGTTTATAATAGTATCTAATGATTCTTTGTATTTCTGTGGTATCAGTGGTAATGTCTCCCTTTTCATTTGTGATTTTCGTTATTTGGGTCTTCTCTCTCCTTTTTTTTTTCTTTTTGTTCATTTGTTAATCTAGCTAATTGTGTGTCTATTTTGTTTATGTTCTCAAAAACCCAACTTTTAGTTTTGTTATCTTTTCTATTTTGGGGGGGTCTCCATTTCATTTAGTTCTGCTCTGATCATAATTATTTCTTTCCATCTACTGCCTTTAGGTTTGGATTATTGTTGTTTTCAAGTTCTTTGAGGCATAGCATTAAGTCGTTAATTTGGAGTCTTTCCATTTTTTTGATATAAGCATTTATTGCAATAAATTCGCTTCTTAGTACTGCTTTTGCAGTATCCCACAAGTTCTGGTGTGATGTATCTTTATTTTCATTAGTTTCTAGAATTTTTATGATTTCCCGTTTAATTTCTTCTTGGATCCATAGGTAATTCAGGAGCCTATTATTTATTTTCCATGTATTTGTATAGCTTCCAGTGATTTGCTTATTGTTTATCTCCACTTTTAGTCCATTGTGATCTGAAGATTGTTGGAATGATTTCAATTTTTAAAAAATTTCTGAGACTAGATTTGTTACCTAATATGTGCTATATCCTGGAGAATGTACCATGAGCTGATGAGAAGAAAGTGTATTCTTTAGCTGTTGGGTGAAATGTTCTGTATATATCTGCCAAGTCCAGTTGGTCAAGGGTGTAGATTAAATCCTGTGACTGTTTGTTGACCTGTTGCCTGGAAGTCCTGTCCCATACTGAGAGAGGTGTGTTCAGATCACCCACTATTAATGTTTTAGGTCCTATCTCTTTCTTTAGGTCTAAGAGTGTTTGCTTAATATATCTGGGTGCTCTGGTATTGGGTGCATACATGTTTATAATTGTTATGTCTTCTAGCTGGAAAGTTCCCTTTATCATTACATAATGGCCTTCTTTGTCTTTTTAAATGTTTTTTTTTTTTTGGTTTAAATCCTATTTTGTCCGATATAAGAACAGCTACTGCTGCCCATTTTTGGTTTCCATTTGCATGGTATATCTTTTTCCATCCCTTCACTTTTAGTCTATGAGTGTCTTTACAGGTGAGGTGGGGCTCTTGAAGACAGTACTTGGGTCTAGCTTTTTAATCCAGTTAGTCTGTGTCTTTTGAATGGGGAGTTTAGTCCATTCACATTCAGAATAGTTATTGAGAAGTGTTGTTTAATTCCTATCATTTAATTGCTACTTGTTTAGGTGGTTTAAATATCTTTTGATTATTACCCCTTTTATTTCTCTTCAATGTGATTTGGGAATTTAAGGTAGAATGATTTACCTTCTTTCTCTTTCTTGCCGGCATTTTTGTTTTAACTGTGGGTTTTGCTCTTTCTTGTGTATTTGTGATGATGGTCACCATTATTCAGATTCCAGATGAATGACTCCCTTGAGAATTCTTGCAGGGCTGGTTATGTGGTGGTGAACTCCCACAACTTTTGTTTATCTGGGAAATACACTATTTCTCCCTCATTTCTGAAGGAGAGCCTTGCTGGGTAAAGAACTCTTGGCTGGCAGTTTTTTTCTTTTAGTATTTTGAATATATCATTCCACTTTCTTCTGGCCTGTAGGGTTTCAGTTGAGAAGTCTGCTATTAGTTTGATGGGGGTTCTCATATAAGTGACCTGATGCTTTTCTCTTGCTGCTTGTAGAATTCTTTGTGTTTGAGATTTGTGAATTTAACTATGTCTTGGGGAGGATCTTTTTGGGTTGAATCTGTTTGGGGACCTTTGAGCTTCCTGGAACTGAAGGTCTGTATCTTGCCCTACACCCAGGAAGTTTTCTGTTACTATTTCCTTGAGTAGGTTTTCGATACTTTTTCCTTTCTCATCCCCTCTGGAATACCCACAATTTGTATGTTAGAGCACTTGAGGTTGTCTGCTATCTCTCATAGGCTTTCCTCATTATTTTAAATTCTTTTTTCCTTTTTTTTTGTCTGCCTGACTTATTTCAAAAAGACCATATTGAAGCTCTGAAATTCTTTCTTCTCCTTGTCCTACCCTGCTGCCTAAGCTCTGTCATGTTTTTTTATTTCATTGAGTGAGTCTTTCATTTCTAGAAGTTCTGCTACACTCTTTTTTATGGCATTAATCTCTGTAGACTTCCTCTTTCATATTCTGGATGTTTTTTCTTGTTTCATTGTGTTCTCTAACTGAGTTTTCCTTTATTTCTTCAAGTTTCCTTAAGATCATTGCTTGGAATTCTTCTTCAGACATTTCAAGGATACCCTGTTCTATGGAGTTTGACTTTGGGGCAGTACAGTATTTTTTTGGTGGTGTCATTTCTTCTTGAGTGTTTGTGCTTCTAGTGTTTTTTTTACTGATGCTTGGTCATTTGGTAGGGGGTTTCCTTCTTCTATTACACTGAGGTTGGCTGTGGAGTGGCCTTGGTTGCTACTCTGGGGGTGAATTCTTTGCTTGACAGTAGGTGTGGTGGTGGTTATGTTAAACCCCCTTGGTTCCTGTTCTAGACTCTGTGGTTATAGAATGAGCCCCTAGCACATGGAGCTCTGCTGGGCCAAACTCAGTGGGTCAGAACCATAGGCTGGTGCTTCCCCTTGGGTCAGAGCTGGGATGAGGGGCTGCATGGAACTACGTGGTTCGACTGGATGGTGTTGCTTCCAGTCACCCCCAGTGGGCTCATGCATGGAGCTGGTGTAGGGCGGAGGAGCAGGTTCTGGAGCTCCCCCCAACCTGGGTCCAAGGCAGCAGGGTGAGGGAGCTGTGTGGAGTGACCCAGTTTCACTGTCTGGTGCTGCTGCCAGCCACTTCTGGCAGGCTCCCCTGCATGGTGCCAGTTCACGGCACAGGAGTGGGACCTGAATCGCCCCCCCCCGCCTGGGTTCAGGGTGGTGGGGTGAGGGAGCCGCATGGAGCTGCAGTTCTGCCAGCTGGACCAGGGGCTCACCTGCACGATGCTAGTTCAGGGCACCGAGGCAGGTCCTGGAGCTCCGCCCTTCCACCTGGGTCCAAGGCAGTGGGGTGAGGGAGCCACGTAGAGCTGCCTGTTTCTGCCCTCTGGTGCTGCTGTCAGCCACTTCCGGCGAGCTCCCCTGTGTGGAGCTGGTTCAGCGCACAGGAGTGGGGTCTGGAGTTTTCCCGTCTGGGTTCAAGGAGGTACAGTGAGGGAGCCACTGGTAATTAATAGTTCAGGCTTTACTTAAAATGTTTTATCTGTTTCTCATATTTCAGGTCCTCTATCTTAGCTCCCTTGAATACTGTGCAATTATTTCAGTGGTTCATATCATTTTACTCAGTTTTTGCTGAAGGAAAATGTCTTCTCTTTTCCATCATAACAGTGAACCATTGTTGGGTCAATAAATCCAACTTCATCTTGGATAATATTTCTTCTGGGATTGTGTGGTAATCAGCATATCTACAGTTAACTTATGTATTAATTCATAAGTAATACTGGCCTATGAGATAAAAGTATACACATAATAGAAACTTACTACGGTGATATGAAGATTGACCATTAAAAATAAGGAATGCTAACAAAATAACTACAGATATTGAACCATTAGAGCAAAGAAATAACTAGACTTGTTAGTAAACAGCACTGTTCAGAGACTCGTCTTCGAAGCCAGAAACCATGGATTTGATCCTGAATCAGTCATTTACTGGGATGTGACCAGATAAGACTTGTAACCTCTATTTGACCTAGGTTTCCTCACCTGTGAAATGAGAATACCAATACTTATTTCAGAGAGCTGCAGACTCAATCATTTGTCATAAAGGATTAATAACAATCATTTTCAGTCTAAGTGTGATTGACATAAAGGAAAATATATATGTAAATCACTGGTTAAAGGAAAATATATTTACTAGGTACTTTTAGACAGGAATAAATCTAAGGAGAAGTTATTGAGCATCAGTTGCATAATAAAAGTAGCTCTAATGTGATGTTTGCCTGCGAGAGCATATGGCTCTGAACAGGAATACAAGCCAGTGGAAAGTACCAGAATAGCCTCCACGAACATTGCAACGGAGATTTAACTCGTGGTCACAAATTATAGTCAGAATCCTGGGAACCTTCTTTCATATATATCACTATATTTTCATTTACTTCACCAAGTGCTATTTAATAGTCACGAACTTAATTGACAGCCACCTGATCTAGCCAACACCCACAGTCAAGATATTTTAGTTCACCATTTTGTATCACCCCAGTTCTTTCACTGACTTAAACACTTACACGAATACTCCCTTTATTGTTGTTAACTTATAAAGAACTACTTCGTACCTCCCACTGCCTTATGTGCATTTTCATACAACATCTGGTCACAAAACAACATCTTCATTTAAATATCCCAATTTTTTACTGGAGTAACACATGGAAGAAATATGCACTAAATACAAAATTGGGATTATAATATATGGAATTAAAAATTGGTAGAAAAATTTGCATACAAAATCGAAAGAATTTTACTACAGTTGAGTCATTATGTAATATATTGCATAATACACAATCTGAAATTGACATTTTATAG
>NW_007740092.1:17239-18448 GCF_000696425.1 Galeopterus variegatus | reverse complement strand
AAAGAATTTTACTACAGTTGAGTCATTATGTAATATATTGCATAATACACAATCTGAAATTGACATTTTATAGCCTTTAGAAAAATATGTCCAGTAAACTTGTTTAATCAGAGGTATTATCTAATAAACATTTTGACATATTACTTATCATTAAACTAGTGTAAAAACATGTAAGGCAATCTCTCTGTTTTGCAAACATTTTTAATAATTATATTTTGTAATGGAACCTATGTGTGCAGCAAGAAATGTAGTAAGCTATTAGCATGAAGAAAATTGTGATCCTTCCCAACCAATAACTCAGGAGTATCAAGAATAATTCAGGATTGTAGTAGAAAGTGTGACTCTAGTTTTTGACTCGATTTTGGCCAAGCTGATAATAAAGACCAAGTGCTCCCTTCTTGGACATCAGCTGGAAGTTCAACCACGCCCAAGTACCTTCATTGCAGCTCCACTGGGTCACAACCTTAAAACACCAAGATATTCACCTTTCTCCACTCTCTCCAGCCATTTTCAAACCAACTTGGGAAATCTATCCTGCTTTCTCCAGAAAGCTTCATGATGTAATACACATTCTCTTAACANAAGGAGAAGTTATTGAGCATCAGTTGCATAATAAAAGTAGCTCTAATGTGATGTTTGCCTGTGAGAGCATATGGCTCTGAACAGGAATACAAGCCAATGGAAAGTACCAGAATAGCCTCCATGAACATTGCAATGGAGATTTAGCTCGTGGTCACAAATTATAGTCAGAATCCTAGGACCCTTCTTTCATATATATCACTATATTTTCATTTACTACACCAAGTGCTATTTAATAATCACGAACTTAATTGACAGCCACCTGATATAGCCAAAACCCACAGTCAAGATATTTTAGTTCACCATTTTGTATCACCCCAGTTCTTTCACTGACTTAAACACTTACACGAATACCCCTTTTATTGTTGTTAACTTATAAAGAATTACTTTGTACCTCCCACTGCCTTATGTGCATTTTCATACAACATCTGGTCACAAAAACAACATCTTCATTTAAATATCCCAATTTTTTACTGGAGTAACACATGGAAGAAATATGTACTAAATACATAATTGGGATTATAATATATGGAATTAAAAATTGGTAGAAAAATTTGCATACAAAATCAAAAGAATTTTACTACAGTTGAGTCATTATGTAATATATTGCATAATACACAATCTGAAATT
>NW_007740092.1:13169-16813 GCF_000696425.1 Galeopterus variegatus | reverse complement strand
AAAATCAAGGTGCGTGCCATTGGTCTTACTTGGCACACAAGAAAAAGGCATGTAGAAATACAATAATATGCTGCATATTCATCAACAGGGATACAGGTTTTAGGTGTGAAGAGTCAGAACATGCACTGGTATGGGTTTCATTATACCTACATAAGTATCTTAGAGCAGAGTTCAGAGAGAATAACTCAAGTGCAAAGAATGAGTATAGGTTCCCAAAATTGCATTATGTTAGATTCCACCACGGAAATAAATTGTTATAGATCCTTCAACCTTAAGAGCCTAATGGTGCATTGTTACTTTCTGTTTTTGAAGTATCCTTATGAAGTGGTAGAAGGACCATGATTCTTTCACGGGTATGGAAAAAAGACAATATTTTATTAGTTAAAACATATGACCTGGGGTATGTTCTGAATAAAACAATAGCAAAATGTAAGGCCAGCACTAAATGTGAATCCTACCCAAGAACAAGTTATTCTGGTTCTTTAAACTCTCCCTCTCATAATTATTCTCATCAATTTCCAAAAAAAGGCTAACTTTTAATCAATAAAAAGGTGGCCACCATTTCTCCTGTGTTATTTTTACCATGTAATCAGTCCCAAGTAACCTACCACTCTCCTCCCATAAAAATCCCTGTGTCCTATGATCTTGGTCTGCTCTATTTTGCTGTCTTTTGATAGAGCAATCCTTTCCTATAATTTACAATGGCCTTCAGTGTCAAAAGTGCCCTAAATGCAATAAGCATGACTTTACATTACTCTCAGCCTTTCACAAATGCTAATTCAGACAATATTTAATTTTAAAAGGCAGTGTCCTTATTATACCAGGAACATGAATACAAATAATCCTCACCCAATGAAGAAGTCCCTTTACTCCTATTGATTCTTTCCCGGACTCCACCATCAAAAGATGCATAATAAAGATGCATAATATCAAAAGATTTCAAAGTTAGAGTTCAGAGAGAATAACTCAAGTGCAAAGAATGAGTATAGGTTCCCAAAATTGCATTATGTTAGATTCCACCACGGAAATAAATTGTTATAGATCCTTCAACCTTAAGAGCCTAATGGTGCATTGTTACTTTCTGTTTTTGAAGTATCCTTATGAAGTGGTAGAAGGACCATGATTCTTTCACGGGTATGGAAAAAAGACAATATTTTATTAGTTAAAACATATGACCTGGGGTATGTTCTGAATAAAACAATAGCAAAATGTAAGGCCAGCACTAAATGTGAATCCTACCCAAGAACAAGTTATTCTGGTTCTTTAAACTCTCCCTCTCATAATTATTCTCATCAATTTCCAAAAAAAGGCTAACTTTTAATCAATAAAAAGGTGGCCCCCCTTTCTCCTGTGTTATTTTTACCATGTAATCAGTCCCAAGTAACCTACCACTCTCCTCCCATAAAAATCTCTGTGTCCTATGATCTTGGTCTGCTCTATTTTGCTGTCTTTTGATAGAGCAATCCTTTCCTATAATTTACAATGGCCTTCAGTGTCAAAAGTGCCCTAAATGCAATAAGCATGACTTTACATTACTCTCAGTCTTTCACAAATGCTAATTTAGACAATGTTTAATTTTAAAAGGCAGTGTCCTTATTATACCAGGAACATGAATACAAATAATCCTCACCCAATGAAGAAGTCCCTTTACTCCTATTGATTCTTTCCCGGACTCCACCATCAAAAGATGCATAATAAAGATGCATAATATCAAAAGATTTCAAAGTCCACAGTAAAAGACATATGAGTAAATGGTAAAGTAGTCTTCTGAAGAAACTCCAAATAGTTGAAGAAAACATTTTATAACCTGAAGATAACTGGCCATTTCCAAACGTCCTTGCAATCTGATATATCATGAGCTTTAACATTATTTGTCATGTAATTATTCTCCAGTATGTAACTCAATTATTCCTTGTATGAAATCTCTGATGTGGAATATGTTGTGAGAACTGGTTAAAAAAAGAAAAAAGATCATTGTATCATTCCATTTATAATGGTTCTTTCCAGGATAAATTTTTGGGGAAATCCTGATGACTCACATTTGATTAAAGGTCTTTCCACATTCACTGCATTTGTCTGGAGTCTCTTCAATATAAATCCTCTCATGACTCCAGAATCATGAATGTGTGATATAAAACCTTGCTGTATTCATTGCATTTCTGAGGTTCTTGTCCAGCATAAATTTTCTGATATTCAAGTTTTGATCCTTCTGTAAAAGTCATAACATGCATACAATGTTTAAAATCTATATTTTGATGCTAGTGAGTTATGAGTCCTGAAAAACACCTCTGGAACATACACTACAGTTATATTTCTCCTTACTATGGACACTCTGATGCAGATTAATGCTTGAACCCATGATGAGGAGTTTGCCACAGTCATTCCATTTGTCAGATTTCTCTCAAGTATGAATTCTCTGATGTTGTCTAAAGTGTGAATTGCGACTAAAGACCTTGCCACATTCTTGACATTTGTAAAGCTTCTGTTCATCATGGATTACCTGATGGGTCACAAGGCGTGAACGCTGAAGAAAGGATTTGCCACACTTGTGACATGTATATGGTTTCACTCCAGTATGGATTGCCTGATGGGCAGTTAGGCTTGAATGCACACCAAAGGCTTTGTCACACTCACTACACTTGTAAGGTTTTTCTCCAGTATGAATTCTACGATGACTTGCAAGCTGTGAACTTTGAGTAAAGACCTTGCCACACTCACTACACTTGTAAGGTTTTTCTCCGGTATGAATTCTATGATGAATTGCAAGCTGTGAACTTTGAGTAAAGACCTTGCCACACTCACTACACTTGTAAGGNTTGTATCATTCCATTTATAATGGTTCTTTCCAGGATAAATTTTTGGGGAAATCCTGATGACACACATTTGATTAAAGGTCTTTCCACATTCACTGCATTTGTCTGGGGTCTCTTCAATATAAATCCTCTCATGATTCCAGAATCATGAATGTGTGATATAAAACCTTGCTGTATTCATTGCATTTCTGAGGTTCTTGTCCAGTATAAATTTTCTGATATTCAAGTTTTGATCCTTCTGTAAAAGTAATAAAATGCATACAATGTTTAAAATCTATATTTTGATGCTAGTGAGTTATGAGTCCTGAAAAACACCTCTGGAACATACACTACAGTTATATTTCTCCTTACTATGGACACTCTGATGCAGATTAATGCTTGAACGCATGATGAGGAGTTTGCCATAGTCATTCCATTTGTCAGATTTCTCTCAAGTATGAATTCTCTGATGTTGTCTAAAGTGTGAATTGCAACTAAAGACCTTGCCACATTCTTGACATTTGTAAGGCTTCTGTTCAGCATGGATTACCTGATGGGTCACAAGGCGTGAACGCTGAAGAAAGGATTTGCCACACTTGTGACATGTATATAGTTTCACTCCAGTATGGATTGCCTGATGGGCAGTTAGGCTTGAACGCACACCAAAGGCTTTGTCACACTAACTACACTTGGAAGGTTTTTCTCCAGTATGAATTCTACGATGACGAGCAAGATTCGCACTTTGAGTAAAGACCTTGCCACACTCACTACACTTGTAAGGTTTTTCTCCGGTATGAATTCTACGATGAATTGCAAGCTGTGAACTTTGAGTAAAGACCTTGCCACACTCAC
>NW_007740092.1:10798-11710 GCF_000696425.1 Galeopterus variegatus | reverse complement strand
AAGGCTTTGCCACACTCATTACATTTGTAAGGTTTCTTTCCAGTATGAACTCTCCGATGATTTGTAAGGCTTGAAGGATACCTGAAGACCTTGCCACATTCATTACACTTATAAGGTTTTTCTCCAGTATGGATTACCTGATGGATAGTTAGCTTTGAATCTGTATGAAAGGCCTTGCCACACTCATTACACTTGTAAGGTTTCTCTCCAGTATGAATTCTCCAATGCTTTGCAAGATGTGAATTTCGAGTGAAGACCTTGCCACATTCATCACATTTGTAAGGTTTTTCTCCCGTATGAATTCTATGATGAATTTCTAGACTTGAAGACTGACTGAAGACCTTGCCACATTCATCACATTTGTAAGGTTTTTCTCCCGTATGAATTCTATGATGAATTTCTAGACTTGAAGACTGACTGAAGACCTTGCCACATTCATCACATTTGTAATGTTTTTCTCCCGTATGAATTCTATGATGAATTTCTAGACTTGAAGACTGACTGAAGACCTTGCCACATTCATCACATTTGTAAGGTTTTTTTCCAGTATGAATTCTCCGATGATTTGCAAGATGTGAATTTTGAGTAAAGACTTTGCCACATTCATTACACTTGTAAGGTTTCTTTCCAGTATGAACTCTCCGATGATATGTAAGGCTTGAAGGATAACTGAAGACCTTGCTGCATTCATTACATTTATAAGGTTTTTCTCCAGTATGGATTACCTGATGACTTACAAGTCCTGAAAGATGACTGAAAACCTTGTCACATTCATTACATTTGTAAGGTTTTTCCCATGTGATTGCTTTTTGTTGTTGTGTGAGTAATGAAGAATAGATAAAGTCATTCCTATATTTTTTAGAAATGAGAGTTTTGACACTGGAACAAACTCCTTGTACTGGTGAAACTGAA
>NW_007740092.1:3911-9069 GCF_000696425.1 Galeopterus variegatus | reverse complement strand
TTCAGAACCAGCACACACTACAAGAACTGGAATAGGCATTTGTAAAAAAAAAAATTACTGTATATTTACGAAGCATAATTGTATGTATTTATGGGGAACAAGGTGATCTCATGATACACGTATATCATGTGGAAGGATGGAATCAAGGTTATTATCATATCCATCACTTCAAAAACTTATCATTTACTCCTAAAGTTTAATTGAAACTTTGTACCCATTGACCAGTATCTCCCGATTTCCGCCACCCCCAGCCTCTGGTGACCACCATTCTTTTTGCTTATAAAAATTTTAATTGGTTTAAAGTGTACATATAAGGAGAAACCAGCCAGTCAAGATGGTGGACTAGACAGTCCCCAGCATCACTCTCTCCCAGAAATCAACAGATTTACAACTACATGAAAAAGCAACAGCAGCCAAGCTGGGGCCACTATAGCTCAGGGGAAGAGGAGGAAAGACCTACAAAGTGCATGAAAGTGGGAGAAACCATTATGAGAGAAAGAAATAACTGCTCTGACCATTTCATGCTGCACCCACTTTAAGGCTAGACCTGATGAGCACACAGAGCTGGAACTGGCCAAAGCCACACACTAATAGGGTTCCAGGGACCCACGTAGGAGGACCTCAACAACTGAAAAAATGGAGAAACTCAGAGGCTGGTGAGTCATCACAAGGGAGTGATGGGAAGTGTTTGCAGCATGGGCAGTGGGAGAGTCAGGCCCACCAGGGGAACACTGGGGCACATCAAGGACAGCTGGTCTACACTGCAATCAGTGTAAGACCACTCAGAGGAGACTGGTCATGAATATCGAAGGGCATGAGATGCAGTTCAATCAAAAGACTCTGGCCCAGATCAGAGTTACTACACAACCAAGGTGCACTAAGTCTTTGGAGAGCTAGAAGTACCTATAAAGTCAACCATTATAGCCTGTGCTGCACAAAAACCTTCCCTAGGGAAGCAGCAGCAAAGCAGCAATTTATATAAACCACAGAGCTCAAGTATTTGTCCCCACAGGGACAAGGGACCCACCAAGGGATCTAAGGGATGGAGCCAGGGACCAGACCCCCCTCCCAAAACCAGGCAAACTATGCCAGTGCCTTGGGGCCCACCTGGGAAACTGAAGCAGGGATCCAAGGACCAAACCACCCACCCACAACCAGGCACACAGTGTCAGCAACTCAGGGCCCACCTGGGGACCCGAGGCATGGAGACAGGGACTGCATCCCTCCACAATTCAAATAGGCACACTGCACCAGCGCCTCATGGGCTTGCCTGGGGAACAGAGTGATGGAGCCAGGGATGGGACACCTCTGCCTGCAAATATGCACACCACACCAAAACTTTGGGGCCCACCCAGGGACATGAGGCATGGATCCAGGGACTGGAACCCCTCCCACAATCAGGCAAAACTCCAGGCCCAGGAACCTGAGACATGAGGCTGGGGACTGGACCCGTCCCACAACCTGGCACACCATGTCAGTGCCTCAGGGACTGGACCCTCCTCCTCTCAACCAGGCACACCATGCCAAGGCCTCAGGGCCCAGCCAGGGACCCAAGGATGGAGCCAGGCATCGGACTTCCCTCCCCTCAACCATGCACACCCCACCAGTGCCCAGGGCACACTTGGGACCTGAATCCAGGGATGGGATGCCCCTCCTACAACAAGACACACAGCACCAGTGCCTCAGGGCCTGCCCAGGGACCTGAGGCACAGAGCTGGGGACCAGACCCTCCCAACAACCAGGCACACCGCCAGTGCCAAGGAGCACACCAAAAACATCACCTCTGTGTGGGTGGCCTACCATAGCCACCACAATAACCATGGCTGCCGTGAAAGAAGCTAGATGCTACAACCACCACGCAGGTAGTCCGCTAGCCATTGGAGTGCATGGACACAAGGAGACCCACGAGCAGAGATAAAAGAAGAGGATGTCTCTCTACAAAGCCCATTCCGAAGTGACAGAAGAAGCATCTGCTCTACAATAATGTGTGGGGACCTGATCACACCTCTCAGCATTGGCAGATCATGTAGGCAACAAATCAACACAGTAAACATTATTCTTTCAGAAGGAGGGAAAAAATCTAGGGTAATTAGAGGCGGGAAAGGGGAGGGAGAGGGGAATGGAGTGAGATTAGACAAGGGGCATAAAGAATAAGTACTATATGTAACAATATATATGGTAGTAATATTGAGTTGACCAATATATCTCAATGTTGAACCCCCAAAATATGTATAATCAACTTTGATTCAATAAAAATTAAAAATAAATAAACTGTACATATAAGGGAGAACATGCAGTACTTATATTACTCTGCCTGAATTATTTCACTTAGCAAAAATCACCCATGTTAAATGTTGGTTCATCCACGTTGCCTACACAACCTTCTTCATTGAGGGCTAA
Source organism: Galeopterus variegatus (assembly GCF_000696425.1). Taxonomy (NCBI): domain Eukaryota; kingdom Metazoa; phylum Chordata; class Mammalia; order Dermoptera; family Cynocephalidae; genus Galeopterus; species Galeopterus variegatus. The sequence continues at coordinate 6,669 of NW_007740092.1, read as the reverse complement.
ATATGACTCCATTCTGAATATATACCACATTTTCCTTATCTATTCATCCATGAAGAACACGTACATTGATCCTATAATTTGCCAATTGTGAAAAAGCCTGCAGTGAACATAGAATGCATATATCTCCTGGACATACTGATTTCAAATCCTTTGTAGATATACTCAGAAGTAGGATTGCTACTTATATAGTAGTTCAGCTTTTTATGTTTTGAAAAACTTCCATACAGTTTTCCATAATGGCTGTACTAATTTACATTGGCACAAACTGTACAAGGCTTCCCTTTTCTCCATATCCTCCCCAACTCTGATCTTATTTCTTTTTGACAACAGACATTCTGACAGATCTGAGGTGTCATCTCATTGTACTTTAAATCTGCAATTCCATAATTAGTGATGTTGAGCTTTTTTTCATCTATCTGTTGGCCATTTCTACATCTTTCAAGAAATGTCTACTAAGTTTCTTTATTCATTTTTAAATCATATGATTGAGTAGTTTCAGTTTCTTAAATTTTTAAAATATTAGTGCATTGTAAAATTTAAAACATGGAAAGATTTTCTCCCAACCTGTAGGTTGTGCCTTCACTCTGCTAATTGTTTCCTTCGCTGTGCAGAAGCATGTTCATTTGATGCAATCCCATTTGTCTACTTTTGCTTTTGTTGGCTGAGCTTTTGGAGTCAAATTCAAACAAATCATTGCTTGGATGAATGGCATTCAGGTTTTCCCATTTTGTTTTTGTAGTTTTATAAGTTCAGGTCTTATGTTTAAGTCTTTAATCCATATTGAGTTAATTTTTACATACGGTGTGAGATAAGGGTAAAATTTCATTCTTCTGCATTTAAATATCCAGTGCTTCCAGCACCATTTATTGAAAAGACCACCCATTTTCCAGCGACCAGACCTGTCAGAAATCTATTTCCATGGTATAAGCCTCCTAATCTATGGTATTTTTTATGGTAGAATAAGTTGACTAAGACAGGCAAAGGACTGTCTTTTCATAAACATAAAAAAAAAGTTGATAAATCTTATTATGCAAAGAAACAAGAGTTTCTTTACTGTAAAACCTGCAACATTTGACACCATGTAACAACACTAAACTTTTGAAAAATCCTTGAGGTAATTATCATTTTTTTGAAATAAGCACGGCAGGCCCACAGAGTTTATGTATCTAACTCTGATTTACGCAGAAAGTAAGTGTATCTCCAAAAGATTTGAAATCAGCATGTCCAATAGATATTTGCACTCCATGTTCACTGCAGCATTTTTCACAATAGGCAAGTTATGGAATCGACCTACATGTTCATCATGGATGAATGGATAAGGAAAATGTGGTATATATTCAGAATGGAGTTTTATTCAGCACTCAAAAGAAGAAGGTTGTGTATGCATCATGGATGAACAAAATTTGATGCTGGCAGTGCATGCTCATATAGCACGTTCTTGAGCAGGGCTGCTCACCCAGGCACTACAGACAATAATAAAATGCTTCAAGGGACATACAAGAACTACACTCTGTGGTCAGCAGTGTTACTCAGCCATCTCTCATGGATAATGATGTCTGAGTCATCACCCCCAGCACATATTGATTTAAGCAGAATCCTAAAAATATTGTCCAATGTATGAGTAGGGGTCTTGCATTACACAGTGAGAGCAATCTCTCGGTTCCTGTGGAAATTGGGGTGTTTAGGTGTACAAAGTTAATGTGCTAGGAAGGAACTGTATAGTCCATCCAGATCAAAGTACCATGAGAAGAAAGGCCAAGATTCAGGAAAGGCAAGAATGCAGGGCAGGGAGTAATGAGCAGGTGGGAGTAGACTTTGTGCTTGCAAGTCAGTGAAAATATAAATTCCACAGCTAAATTAAGGAACTTAAAATCCTGACCTTGGAAGAAAAAAGAAAATATTTAACAAGCAGCATAATACTCATGCATTCTAAACTATGAGAATTAAATTATGAGAAAAGGGCAAAAATGGAAGAGATTTAAAAGGGAGGGAGTATGATAAAGTAGAAAGAAAACAGGCTTACATCTCTAACAACATCGTGCAGATAGTAAAAGTAAAAATAGATAAATGGACCGTAGCAAAATTTCAAAATACGGTACAGCAATGGAACAAATTAACAGAATAAAAAGAAAACTTACAAAGAGAAAGAAAATATTTGCAAAACTTATATCTAATAAAGGGTGAATATCTGGAATATAGAAAGAACTCCTTTACTTCAACAACAAAAAACAGATAACCCATTTAAAAAAATGGGCAAAGAAACAAAATACACATTTCTACAGAGATGATGTACAAATCACCAACAAGCACATGAAAAGATGCAGAATATCATTAGGAAAAAGAAAATAAAAAAACAGTGAGATATCACCTCACACCTATTAGGATGTTTACTCTCAAAAGGAAGAGAAAATAAAAAGTCTTGGTGAAAATGTGGAGAAATGGGAGGTTTGTTCCTTGTTGGTGGAAATATAAAATGGTGCAGCCACTATGGAAAAAAGTATAATGTTTCCTCAAATAATTCAAAATTGAATTACCATATGAACTAACAATAAACCAACAATTGAAAATGAAGTATGAGACAGATATTCATAAACACATGTTTCTAGCAGCATTATTCAAAATACCCACAAGGAGACAGCAAATCCTGTATCCATCGCTGATGAATACAAAAACAACCTGTGGTACTGGAACGTTATTCAGCCTTAAAAAAGATGAAAATCCTCTTATATGCCACAGGATGGATAAACCTAAAGGCCAC
>NW_007740092.1:466-2911 GCF_000696425.1 Galeopterus variegatus | reverse complement strand
TAAGCCTCCTAATCTATGGTATTTTTTATGGTAGAATAAGTTGACTAAGACAGGCAAAGGACTGTCTTTTCATAAACATAAAAAAAAGTTGATAAATCTCATTATGCAAAGAAACAAGTGTTTCTTTACTGTAAAACCTGCAACATTTGACACCATGTAACAACACTAAACTTTTGAAAAATCCTTGAGGTAAATTATCATTGTTTTGAAATAAGGATGGCAAGCCCACAGAGTTTATGTATCTAACTCTGATTTACGCAGAAAGTAAGTGTATCTCCAAAAGATTTGAAATCAGCATGTCCAATAGATATTTGCACTCCATGTTCACTGCAGCATTTTTCACAATAGGCAAGTTATGGAATCGACCTACATGTTCATCATGGATGAATGGATAAGGAAAATGTGGTATATATTCAGAATGGAGTTTTATTCAGCACTCAAAAGAAGAAGGTTGTGTATGCATCATGGATGAACAAAATTTGATGCTGGCAGTGCATGCTCATATAGCACGTTCTTGAGCAGGGCTGCTCACCCAGGCACTACAGACAATAATAAAATGCTTCAAGGGACATACAAGAACTACACTCTGTGGTCAGCAGTGTTACTCAGCCATCTCTCATGGATAATGATGTCTGAGTCATCACCCCCTGCATATATTGATTTAAGCAGAATCCTAAAAATATTGTCCAATGTATGAGTAGGGGTCTTGCATTACACAGTGAGAGCAATCTCTTGGTTCCTGTGGAAATTGGGGTGTTTAGGTGTACAAAGTTAATGTGCTAGGAAGGAACTGTATAGTCCATCCAGATCAAAGTACCATGAGAAGAAAGGCCAAGCTGCAGGAAAGGCAAGACTACAGGGCATGGAGTAATGAGCATGTGGGAGTAGACTTTGTGCTTGCACATCTATGGAAATATAATTTCCACAGCTATATTAAGGAACTTAAGATCATGACCTTGGAAGAAAAAAGAAAATATATAACAAGCAGCATAATACTGATGCATTCTTAACTATGAGAATTAAATTATGGGAAAGGGTCAAAAATGGAGGAGATTTAAAAGGAAGGGAGCAGGATGAAGTAGAAAGAAAACAGGTTTAGGGGCTGAGCCCATGGCGCACTCAGGAGAGTGCGGCACTGGGAGCGCAGCAGCGCTCCTGCCGCGGGTTTGGATCCTATATAGGGATGGTCAGGGCGCTCACTGGCTGAGCATGGTGTGGCCAGTCTCAAAAAGGAAAAAAAAAAAAAAAAAAAAGAAGAAAACAGGTTTACATCTCTCACAATATTGTACAGATAGTAAAAGTAAAAATAGATAAATGGATTGTAGCAAAATTTAAAAATTTGGTACAGGAAAGGAACAAATTATCAGAATAAAAAAACAACCTACAAAGAGAAAGAAAATATTTGCAAAACTTATATCTACTAAAGGGTGAATATCTGGAATNTGGAGAATAAGTATTACAATACATCATTTCTTCCAAGAAATAAAAACTGAGTGAAATTTAAACAAAATCTAGCTAATATGTTTACAAAAGTGAAAACATACTATAGAAAAAGAAATGTCTTAAAATAACAAATTAAAGCGAGTCAATTCAATGCTATTTCTAAGATTAAAATAGTATCTTAATAAAGCAAAAAAGTATATTCTCAAGATATCAAAAATTCCCAATTTAAAAACCGTAATAAATTTAATTAACAAAAGTGTACTGTAATGGTAAGAGCTAAGGCAAGTGAAACACAAGCAAAAGGACTAATTAAGGCTATCTGTTCACAAAGTTCTGGAATTTATGTAGGTTTGGAAAGGCTCCTGCAGAGCCAAACCCATTGCACTAAAGGAGCAAATCACCTAAAATATATAAATCAATAGACATTCCCCGATACAACAGTCCCAAGAATTGTTGATATAAAACAAAGAACACTGAGTGTCATCAAAAATATGAAACTCCTGATTAAGTAAAAAAGGAATTCACTTATAATTCATTCAAATGTACAAGATGAAAGCAGCACTGGCTTAAACAAATGACAGTAGAATTAAAACACAGAGATATCAGTCAACTTCATAAGCTTCCTGACTAAGATGCACCAAAACCGCATTTGTTATAGATTTGAACATACAACAAATTGAACAAAGGTATATTGTTGAACAAAGTTTTCTTATAGAAAATGAACAATGGCACAAACAAGGTATGAAAACTGTGGCACGGACAACAGCTGAGTCAGAGCCTCATACGTGACACGTGAGGCTGTGAAACTTGAATAATGTTCTCCCTAGGAGAAATTCCTACACCACTGATTGCTGGCTCAAAGGAATTGATCATTAGTATATGTGATCAACATTGTCATAGTGCCCTGGACAATTTGTGACACTCCTGAAAAATGAGAATGGCAACTGGAAACACTTATCAGTCAGGCTCTCCCAGTACGTTCTATCTCAGTGTCCTGGGACT
>NW_007740092.1:0-407 GCF_000696425.1 Galeopterus variegatus | reverse complement strand
GTAAAGTTGTTTCAGTTCCTTGTATACTCTGGATATTAATCCTTTGTCAGATGTATATTTTAAAATATTTTCTCCCACTCTGTTTGTGGTCTTTGACCTCTGTTAATTGTTTCTTTTCCCATGCAGAAGACTTGCAGAAGATTTTCAGTCTGATATAATCCCATTTGTTTACTTTTCCTTTGGTTCCCGTGCTTTTGGTGTCGTGTTCATGAAGTCTGCCCAGTCCTACTTCCTGAAGTATTTCTCCTATGTTTTCTTTAAGAACTTTTATTATTTCAGGGTGCATATTTAATTCTTTAATCCATTTTGAGTTGATTTTAGTATATGGTGAGGTGTCTAGTTTCACTCTCTTGCATATTGATATCCAGTTATCCCAGCACCATTTGCTAAAGAGGCAGTCTCTTCCC
>NW_007740091.1:31421-32112 GCF_000696425.1 Galeopterus variegatus | reverse complement strand
TTAAACAGCATTCTACTTAATGACTTATGGGTCCAAGAAGAAATCAAGCAGGAAATAAAAAGATTTGTTGAAACTAATGAAAATAAAGATACATCATACCAAAATTTGTGGGATACTGCCAAAGCAGTATTAAGGGAGAAATTTATTGCAATAAATACTCACCTCAGAAGAATGGAAAGATGGCAAGTGAACAAACTAACACTGCACCTTAAAGAACTAGAAAAATAAGAACAACCAAAACTAAAGTTAGCAGAGGGAGAGAAATCATCAAGATCAGAGCAGAACTTAATGAAATTGGAACCCAGAAAACAATACAAAAGATCAATGAATCAAAAAGTTGTTTTTTGGAAAACATAAATAAAATTGACAAACCATTAGCATGGCTAACAAAAAAAAAGAAGAGAGAAGATTCAAATAACAAAAATTACAAATGAAAAAGGTGATATTATAACTGATCCATCTGAAATACAAGGAATCATTCGAGACTCCTATAAACAACTATATGCCAACAAATTTGAAAAACTGGAGGAAAAGGATAAATTTCTGGAAACACACAAGCTCCCCAAACTGAGGCATGAACATGTAGAAAATCTGTACAGAAAAATAACAATAAAGGAGATTGAAGCTGTTATCAGAAAGCTCCCAACAAAGAAAATCCCAGGACCAGACGGATTCACAGCAGAATTTTACC
>NW_007740091.1:30113-30449 GCF_000696425.1 Galeopterus variegatus | reverse complement strand
CAAGAAGATATAGAAAACCTGAACAGACCAATAACAATAAAGGAGATTGAAGCTGTTATCAGAAAGCTCCCAACAAAGAAAATCCCAGGACCAGACGGATTCACAGCAGAATTTTACCAAAAATTCAAAGGGGAATTGACTCTGATTCTTTACAAACTATTCCACAAGATTGAAACAGACGCAAATCTCCCAAACTGAAGAAATGTACGAAGAAATAAATAACCTGAAAAAAAATGTAGTAGAGCTTGCCAAACTGAAGAATTCATTCAGCGAAATAAAAAACACAACAGAGAGTTTAACCAGCAGGCTTGCAGAAGTAGAAGAGAGAACTTCTGA
>NW_007740091.1:28819-29451 GCF_000696425.1 Galeopterus variegatus | reverse complement strand
CCTATACACTGGGGAAGAGACTGCCTCTTCAGCAAATGGTGCTGGGATAACTGGATATCAATATGCAGGAGAATGAAACTAGACCCATACCTCTCACCATATACTAAAATCAACTCAAAATGGATTAAAGAATTAAATATGCACCCTGAAAAAATAAAACTTCTTAAAGAAAACATAGGAGAAACACTTCAGGATGTAGGACTGGATACAGACTTCATGAATATGACCCCAAAAGTGTGGGCAACCAAAGGAAAAGTAAACAAATGGGATTATATCAAACTAAAAAGCTTCTGCACAACGAAAGAAACAATTAACAGAGTTAAAAGACCACCAACAGAGTGGGAGAAAATATTTGCAAAATATACATCTGACAAAGGATTAATATCCAGAATATACAGGAACTGAAACAACTTTACAACAAATAAAAAACCAAGTAACCCTATTAAAAATTGGGCAAAATAGCTAAATAGGCATTTCTCAAAGGAAGATATACGAATGGCCAAAAGACACATGAAAAAAAGCTCAACATCACTCAGCATTCGAGAAATGCAAATCAAAACCACACTGAGATACCATCTCACCCAAGTTAGGATGGCTAAAATCCAAAAGGCTCTGAACGATAAATGCTGGCT
>NW_007740091.1:17950-28744 GCF_000696425.1 Galeopterus variegatus | reverse complement strand
AAATATACACCCTGAAACAATAAAACTTCTTAAAGAAAACATAGGAGAGACACTTCAGGAAATAGGTCTGGACACAAACCAAAGGAATGGAAATCATCAAGTCGAAGGTATACCTGTTCCCCAATGTTCATCGCAGCACTCTTTACAATACCCAAGAGTAGGAACCAGCCCAAATGTCCATCATTGGATGAGTGGATACGGAAATTGTGTTATAGCTACACAATGGAATACTACTCAGCTATAAAAACGAATGAAATACTGCCATTTGCAACAACATGGATGGACCTTGAGAGAATTATATTAAGTGAAACAATTCAGGCACAGAAAGAGAAATACCATATGTTCTCACTTATTGGTGGGAGCTAAAAATAAATAAATATATTCACACGCACACACAAAATAACCGTGGGGGGGGGGGAAGAAGTCTTAACAACTACAACTCCTAGAAGTTGATAGGAGAAGCAAACAGAAAGGACATTGTTGGGTGGGAGAGGGAAGAGGGAGGGGGGTTTCGGTAATGGGCCACAATAATCATCCACATTGTATATCGACAAAAGAAAATTAGGGGAAAGAAAATTACATGTCTTGCATTAAATTTCTATTGGGTAGTGCTGTATCAGACATTTAAAAGCACTAGGATATCAAACTATTAAAAAAATGAGTCCGATCATTAGCTATTTGAATACTGCATGAATGTTTGATGATAACAAGGAATTTTTAAACTGAAAATAAAGTTTAATATTAGAATAGTATTAGATTCACAAGTTTCTAAAATAGTGGAGAAAGCACACATTTACCCCATAGCCATTTTCCCCTATTATTAATATCTTACATTAGTATGGTGCCCTTGCCACAGCTAATGAGTCAATGTTGATACATACTTATTAACTAAGGTCCATACTCTATTCAGATTTCCTTAGTTTTTACCTAATGTCCTTTTCCTCTTCCAGGATCCCGTCCAGGATCCCATATTACACTAAGTCGTCATGTCTCCTTGGACTCCTCCAGGCTTCAACAGTTTCTCAGACTTCCCTTGTTCATGATGACCTTCTCCGTTTTGAGGAGTACTGGTCAAGTATTTTGCACAATGCCCCCAACTGGGATCTGTGTGATGTTTCTCTCATGATTGGATTAGTTACAGGATTGGGGGAGGAAGACCACAAAGTGCCCTCATCACATCACATTAAAGATCCGTGCTATCAACAGGACTTCTCGTTGTCGATGCTGACCCTGATCACCTGGCTGACACAGTGTTTCTCAGGTTTCTACACTCTAAAGGTACTCTTTTTTCCATTTTACATGCCATGCTCTGTGGAAGGACATTATTATGGGCAGCCCACACTTAAGGAGTGGGCAGTTATGCTCCACACCCTTGAGGGCACAGTAACGACATAAATTATTTGGAATTCCCTGCACAGATTTGTGTATTCTCCCTAATTTGTTTATGTATTCAATCATTTATTGATGATGGCATGGACTCATAGACATTCATTTTATGCCTTGGGTTCTAATCCAATGCTGCTTCATTTATTTTGATACTCAATTCTTCCAGACATTGGGGACTTTCTAGGTTAACTCCTGTGTCCCTTTTACATCCCCCCATCACTGTGCTGTCTTTGAGCACAACCCTCTCATACTAGAAGACGCTGCAGGCTTACCTTGTGTATTCCACATTCCCGGCCGAGAAGCAGCCATTTCTCTAAGGACACCCAGTTCCTCTTGTTAGAAAATGGTGTTAGAAACTGATTAATAGACGAATATGCCAACTATCCTGGTTTGATCGTCACGTACTGTGCACATGCAATAATAGTTAACTCTGTATCCCAGAAATATGTATAATCAGTTATGTGCCAATTTAAAATACCCAGGTACTTCTCCAATAAGAATGAAACAAATTACTTTTGTCTACAATTATGATTTTATAACATTGAACGTTTTTATTCTTTGGTGTTCTACTAAACTCTGAAAGGTTGAAAGTGTGATAATGGTGTGGTTACAATTTTAAAACTTTATCTTTGAAGTACACATACTTACATAGTTACAGATGAAATTACAAGTCTGATCTGCCTCAAAATCACATGGAATTGGGGACGTGGGTGGACATACAGAAGAAACACGATTGGTCATGAGCTGATCATTATTAAACCGGTAAACGTGTTTCTCCTCTGGATATGGTACTGAGTCTCAAATCCCAGTGAGTTACAACCATAAATATCTATTCTTGCTCACGTCATATGAAGGAGGCGACAGGATGGCTCTATCCCAGCCCCACATGCCTTCTCGGTCCACAACCCAGTCTGAAGGAGCAGTCCCGATTCGGTGCCTGCCATTCTCATAGCAGAGGGAGAGGAATGAGAGAGATGATCTAAGCTACTGCAGAGATTCTACACGGACATGTCCTTCTTAAAGTCCCCTTCATGTCCCATTGGCCAAAGCAGGGTTCAGGGTGAAGCATAACCATGGGGTGGGCAATAGATTGTGCCTTCAGGGAGGAACTGCAAGTCCCAGCCATGGAGAGGATGCAATATCCTTTGTAGGGACAGTACAGGACTGCGAACAATATATCCAAACACAAATTCAAGTGACATGGAGAAAATGAAGCAGGGGAGGAGGCTAAGGGGAGCCAAGTATGTGAGTGTGATGGGGAAAGCAGGCTGTCACGAGGAAATCGACAACCTTAAAGGAGGTATCAAGGGATTATGTTCTGCTCTTAGGAAGGTGACGTATGGTCGAGACTGCCAGCTACATACCAAAGACCCGTTTCCTCTTCCTTGTGAGCACACACACAAGTCCCGGCCACCGTTCCACTGAGGTATGGCCATGTGAGGGCGTTCCAGCCAATGGAATGGGAACAGCAGTAACGTGTCCCCTGCCACCTGGAATCAAAGGACTCCAAGGGACTAGCAGATGTTGGTCCCCGAAGATGGAAGGACTCTCGGTCCCCAAATCACCATAGTGAAGAGGGACACCTGCTTTGGATAGTGAGGAAGAAGTAAGCACCTAGTGTATCTGGGATATAATGGATGTTGTGTCTGTCACTAATGGCAGCGTAGTAAACCCTGAGCCTTCATGTTTCCTCCAAAAGTACCCTTTTCTGGCAGATGCTTTATTTGTAGAACTTCAACAAGAGGAAAAGTCAGGGCAGGTGGGGCAAATGCTCTGAATTTGCAATTCCAAACGCCAGTCTAGCTTATCATGTAACAGTCGTGCCAACAGCTAACAATGTGTCAAGGGCTTGCGAAGGATACTGACATCAATAAAACACATGTGTTTCACACAGCCATAGCCTATAGCAGAGTAGGCCCAAAGTCCTTAGACTAAGCTGTACCATAGTAGGACCAAAGTCCTTAGTTTAGCAGGACCAAAGTCCTGTAGTTATAGCCATAGCTCAACTCTTAAAAAATACACATAGAAATGCTAAGGTTGGGAAAAACCCAAAAACTTTCACAGCACTAAAGTCTTTGATTTAGATAAGAGAATTGAAACACAGCAAAAGTGATTGCTCTGGGGGCAGATTCCCTTGGTGCAGATAAACCTAAATGATGGGAAAGAACGTGAGATATCGGCATAAGTCCAATCCCATTTCATATGCACCTCCTCCCGTGGTGGATTATGTCAGAACAATCCCAGATGTCATCTCACTTAACCGGTAAAGTTTTATTATGCTTTTGCAGGAGAAGAGGACATTTCCCTTTCAAAATAAAACTCTAATACCAGTAGCACCATTGTTACAAATGAATAATAACCCTTTTGTGTCATCTAATGTCCCCTGGGCATTCACTTTTTCCTAGAGTGCCTCGTATATGCCCCTTTACTCTTGGCTTCTTTTCATCAGGATCTAAACAAGTTCTATGCTTAACATATGGATGACATGTCTCTTCAGAATCTGCTAATTGATAATCATTCCAACTTGCTCTTTTTTCTCCTTGCTGGATGCAAGGAAATAGTTAAATATCTTCCTACATGTGATATCCTTATCCTAGAATTAGCTGACACGTAAAAGTCAAATATGCATTTATAGTGAGGCTTTCTGCTTGTGCCACTGGATATCACATCATATTTCAATGTCTTCTTTGTAATTGTGAATTTTTGGCAGATGTGATTACATCGCTGTTGTTTTAATTAGTACTATGTTTGTTGCAAAGCTTGGATGAGCTCTTGTGTTTTCTTACTGTTCCCTCGTAGTTACATTATTAGTCTTCAGTTAATAAAGCTTCTTTGCATTAACCATTTATAACCACCTGTTTAGCATTTGAAGGAACATTTTACATGTTTTTAGCCTCCCATTTTTTCACCTGATTAACACTGATGAAATTGGTTTGCACGGTATAATTGATGGTGAGTGATAGATTAACAGGCAGCATTTTCCTATCTATTTGGTTCATTACACAGTTGCACACTTTACAGTCAAAGGGGTCTTAGATTTGATGAAATACACTCGTTTACTGAAGCTTGATAATCTAAAGGCACCTTTCTTTGGAACTTTTCCTTTTCCCTCAGAAGAGTGGGCAACCTCTACAATAAAGACATTTCTGAGGAAGGCCAAAAAGTCAGAGTTTTACCAGGAACACCGAAGCAATTCTAAGTCTTCGGAATGGAAGTGCTTTAATATAGAATCAGAAGCTTACACAGCTGCTGGAAGGCAGTGGGCCAAGGTGAGGGAAGAAGTTTCTAGAAATCCAGAAATGCAAGGTTGGCAGAAGAGCTCCCCCAATGGTCTCGGCGCCAGTCTCGGCGGCCTGCACGAGTAAAGCAGGTGAATATCAAGATGTTATCAAGAGGCCGCTGGCAACCCTCACATCTGCCTTTTGCTGATGCTCAAAGGACGGTCCTGTGCAGCTACCAGAGGAAAACTGCTTCTGCTTAACTTCCTCCCTCCAAAATCATTACAGAGTTCTATTGTTGGCAGAATCTAAGAACCTAACTCTACTGGCAAAGGAGCGTCGGAAATATAGCTTCCAGGTTTCATGCATATAAGGACAGAAAGGAACATACACGGGCTGGGATGGTGGCAAGTATCAACAATGTGCAGCTCCTCAGAACACTAAATATTAATCAATCCATAATTAAATGTAGAAAAGCTCAATTCCTCTCACCTCATGTGAATATAAAGGGTGTAATATATTTGCCCTTTTTCTCGTGGATTGGCTTCTGTACCCCATGGAGTAGGTACACCTCACCTCACCATGTCATCAGTGGACTTGAGCATCCAAGGCCACCAAAGCCAGGGGGAGGGGTGAGGCCAAAGTTGGGTTGAGGCTTGCGGAGGCCACAACCCTGCCCTGGCTGCCCCCGGCCTCTAATGGATTATTTCCACAAGTGAATGCACTAAAGTACGTTGGTTCTTTGGCTGAAGAGCGGGACACACAATTACTGAATCGTGATGAGACATCACTTGTTTAACTTGGGCCTGACTCACATGCTGCATCATAAGCACCCAGAGGTTCTTCTTGCCATGAATGTTCACCTCAATGATGTATGAGGTATTTCAAGGGGAGGAGGTAGGTCCGTTATTTCTTAAGGATTGCCCCTCAGTGCTGACAGTATCCCTGAAGGCAGACAAGGCCACCCCAAAACACTAGAGTTGCCTCTCCTGGAGCAGGATGCACAGCCAAGCTGAATCTGAGCATGTACTTACTGGGGACAGTCGCTTTTACTTTTTCTGGTTTGGAGGCTGGCCGGCACGGGGATCCAAACCCTTCACCGTGGTGTTATAACACCATGCTCCGACCAACTGAGCTCACAGGCCAGGCCCAGGAGAGTCGCCTTTAAGGTTCAATCTCATCCACCAACTGGACAGAACAGGGCAAACAGCAGGGAGGTAGAGGAAGGAAAACTGTCCACCACGCATTCCAAAGGTGGGCCCCTGTTTGTCCCTCCTCTCTATCCTAGAGCACTCCCTCACCTCTGGGATCAGCCCAAGAGGACTTTGTAAGCAAGTCCCAGCATTAGGCTGTGGAAGGATTGAAATCGACTATGTTTGCTCAGCCAACTGCGAGTACAACCCCCTGTGTAGCCTGAATAAGCAGTGCTTTTCCTCCCAATTACTAGTCTCAGTCTTTACGTATTAATTTTGCACTGTACATAAGCATATGGCATTTTTATGCTTATTGAGGGAAGCGTGGGTTTAAAAGTTTGGGCAATCCCACTCTAGACCATATTCCCTAAGATATTCCAGTGATGAGATCCGTTTGCTCAGCCAACTCGGAGTGCAATCCTTTCTGTAGCCTGAAAAAGCAGTGCTTTTCCTCCCAATTACTAGTCTCAGTCTTTACGTATTAATTTTGCACTGTACATAAGCATATGGCATTTTTATGCTTATTGAGGGAAGCGTGGGTTTAAAAGTTTGGGCAATCCCACTCTAGACCATATTCCCTAAGATATTCCAGTGATGAGAAATCACATGCGTGGAAGACCAAAGCAAATGCTGGATGTGCCTGGAAGGTCTTAGAGCTCAAGGTGCAAAATTCTGCTGGCTAGAGGGGGTCAAAGGATGGACTGAGAGGCAAAGCTAGGGGAAAGATCATTTTAAACACCTGGAAAACGTACAGGAAAGAGAACGTGTATGACAGTCTCTGGTATCAAAATGTACAAATCTTATAGGAAAAGAGAGGGGCACTGAATCACTCAAGGCTAAGATCATTCAAGTTGATACCTCGTTCCAGCCAGCTATCAACCCTGGAGTCTCAGGCAGGGCCCCACTGTCTCAAGTGGAAGCTGGACCATCTGAAGACAGAGGCACAAGAACCGGTGTATCAGGGGGGCAGCTTCTGGGTCCCAATGTAAAAGAGCAGCCAGACTTGCCAGCCAGATGTATGACTCAGGCAGGATGAGGTATATGCGGGAACTGGCATTTTCTAGCAAGCTCACGGAATCAGTAATATTTGAAGTAACAAAGCTTTGGAGGACAGATAAAGCTCATTGACTGAATTGCTTATGGGGCTCCTGGGGTTGCGTTCAAGGCCCTTGTTAGAGATCAGCCCTTTGCTCCTAGGCATTGGTATACCAGAAGTTTCAGGGCAGGTTTTAAAACTCTAGTATTTGATGTAAAAAGCCACAAACTCACTAAAGTGGCTTTTTAAAAATTTTAACTAATTCATGCATTAGTGTAATACAGTGAAGGTAAGTAAACTCAATTCTGAGGCTCTGACATGAATTATTGTGGTTATTTAACTTTATTATATTTTAAAATCAGAAAACTGAAAAACAGTATTTATACAAACCCCTGAGGACTGTTCAGTTGGACACAGCATCTTCCTACAAACAATGTGAAACTAGACTAAGTTTAAGTAAGAATCTCGACTTCTCACATATAAGGAATAACACAGGTGAAGCCATCCTTTCAATAGCTGCATTCATGTCAAAGGCACGTTTGTCTTTCTAAAAAGAAAATGAACATTCTTGCCCCAGGTGAACATTTTATTGGCATTTACAACAAATGGCTAATACTTTTATAACTGATTCTTATAGCTTATAAATATTACACCAAATTTACACAAAGTAATTGCAACGAATGTATAGCACCATTTCCCCTTGAAAGTTCTAAGTTATAAACAAAAGCCAGAAACAGTAAGTCAGAACTAACGTATCTTTCCAAATGGAGCAGAATAAATGGCTCATGACCAATCAAATTAATTAGAACATTGCATAGGACAGGAATTTCCCTGTATGGAAACCAATCTACAGATCATTTCTAATCCCTGAAGAGTAAGCTGAGAGGTACTGGGGAGAGTAAACGATGCAGTACTTTTTATGGAATAGAAACATCTAACCGTATACACAGTTCACCAGGACTTCTGTGTAGTGCAAAGTGCCATATTAAATTCAAACAGAAGAAGGTTTACTTGTGTGTATACTTCAGGTATAGTATAAATATCAACATTAAATAGCACCTGTATGAGGAATAAATACATGCAATAAAATATATATCTTAAAAAATCTGGACACATGTATTGTCATAGAGAGATGTGAAAAATAAATGCATAATTAAATGTCCAAACTTAGCCAAAATATGAAAGTTTGAAAACAATAGGCATTTCTTTGGAAAAAACATAGTCAGACTCCATCCAAACCACCCTTACAGTAGTACAATATCTTTAACATTAAACTATTCTATCTACCCTATAATTTACGCAAAAACTGGTAAGAACACTTCATGAAAGATTATAAACTTGTTTTGGTTCCCTCTAAATTTGAATACAACAGAGAAATAATAAAGAAAAGGAGATTAGTTTATATATCTAATCTCTTTCTGGAAACTGGTAGAGCATGAACAGAGAACACTGCAGCATCAGACAGATAAATTATATGAGAAAGAGATGATATCTACATGTGCACCTTTAAATTCTCTTATGAGGAAAAATTCTCATGGACTTAATTATAGAAGTTGTCAATCCCTGATATTTCCGCTTTTAGCTGTTTTGGTTCCAGATGTAAAAATGAACCAAAGCCAAAGTTTTTTCACTATTTCTGGCATGCAGTATATTTGTAGACTATACAATGAAAATAATAAGCAGACATAAAGGATGAACTTCCAATTGAAATATGCAAACACTAACATGTTAAATGGATTTTAAAGAACTAGACTGAACTGTAATATAGTTCTGCAATTCTGGTTATAACATATTTTCAGAGGATCCTTTCACAAAACAAAAACTAGTAAAGGCAGAAAAATGATTTCACACTAAGAAGGCACTGGTCCCCCCAGAAGTAAGCCCAATCTCAACACACACATTTTTTTCAATTGAAGTAGAATATTTCTTCTTTAAGTCTTTCAACGTAGTGGCATAGCTTCATGGCTGTCCCCAGCTTCAGCCCCATATAATTCATCATCACATCAGTTGTGAGTAGTAGCAGGGCCTTCCCATCAACTTCCTACAGAGAGAAAGAAATTATACTAATTAATAATGCTCTCATATTTCATCAGAAAGAGGTTACTTCTTTATATATAACAACAAGTAAAACAAACTAGAGAGCAGCTCATTCCAGAAGTATATTCTTGGAATATGAATCTTCTTTATGAAAACTATTAAAAATATAACTTGAACAGTGAAGCATCATTTGAAAATTTACAAATTCACTTCGTATTTTATGAAAAAGGAAATTTAACCTAATAACTTAAAACATGAACTGTGTCAAACTAACTAATTTTAAAAACTGGGTGTTGAATAAAATGCTACATACAACAACAAAGAGGAAACGTATAAATGGTAGAAATGAATTTCAGGCAGTCAACGTTCTGAGCAGGGCTGGCAATGAGAGTAAACCCACATCAATGCAAACTGGGAGTGTGCTATACACAGCTGTCCTTATGTTGAAACCCACTTCGTTGTCCGAGGCTAATTAGATACTAAAACGAGGTACTGATTTTCTCACCATACTGAAAACGGTACATCGGACATGTGTCCACCAATTTTATTTGTTAGTACACAGTGCCAAAATATTACTTGATAGTCACAAGGCATCCTCCTAAAAGTTCTTGTTATGTTAATGGAGCAACTTCTGCTGCTGAAGCATACTATTTCGTTGTCACAAGTTCCAGTTTAAAATAAAACTTTACTTAATCGTGTATCACTATCTGAAAAGAACTGAAATCCCTTATGAAATGACCATTGTCAGGCAACTTCTATACTTATTCTACTAAGTACGACCAGAAATTAAAGAAAACAGAACTTAGAAAAATGTAGCCCATGAGGTTCCTTTGTAAGCAGGAGGGTATCGGCATCACAAATGGTGAATAACCATATAAGATTAACAGAGCCAATGGAATCAGTTGCTGGATTCATTGGGTGTCATACTAAGAAGGCCACCCTGTTACCACTTGTGGTCATCCCCTCCTCCACATGACCCTGGGGCTGAGCCGGGAGCAGGTGTGTGTGTTTGTGTGGGCAGTGGACCCTTATATCTGTCATCACAAAAGGGACGTACACCTGAGAGTGGCGAAGCTGAATAATCTCTTGAGAACTTGAGGCTGTTTAGTATATTAGGCATGTGGACACCCATTGAAAGAACAGATCATTAACCTACCATTTAAGGATCTTTCCTTTCTCACATATGGAAAAATCAGTTGATAGGGAGCCCCCACCATCCACATAACACAGTATCCAACGGAAAGTCCTGCACAGAGGTCATTAACAGGCATTATGGTAGGAAAACTGGAGAAATAGAAACATTACATGGTGCCTGAAGAGGTTGGTGATGAGTCCTGATATCTGAGGATCTGTGTGATGCAGAAACAGGATCACTTCATCCACAGACCAGGTTAAGGGGTCCTCACAATATCCTTGGGTTACAACACAGGGATCAGGCTCCATTGGTGAACTTGTAGCTTCAGTGGGGAGAAAGAAAGACACATCATACTTGACCTGATCATTATGCTGAAAGAAGAGATGTTAGGCAGGGAGGAACGGTCTCATTCCTCGAATCTTCTGTTAAATACCCCAGCAACGACTCAGGACTCCAACTGCAAAATCCAGTGAAGTCCTGTGTGAAGATGATGTAAGGATGGCTGCACAGGAGCGTCCCATCTGACCTCCACCAAACAACAGAAGCAGCTTCAGAGGTTACATTAAATCTTCACACATAATATGCACTCAATAAAAGTTAGTTATCATTACGAATATCACCTAACACCATCCCTCAAAAGAAAACACACAGCTTCCACTACCGTGCATCAAGGATGCTGATGAATATGGTTCAATAGTGCTATTTGTAATGTGTGTCACTGCAAACTCACCACAACCAGAAGGGCCGTAGATAGATGGTACAGTATGTTTCTTCCCCAGGAAGACTGAG
>NW_007740091.1:16400-17256 GCF_000696425.1 Galeopterus variegatus | reverse complement strand
TTCATTCAAGTAAACATTTACTGAGGTCATACCACCTGTCAGAACTACTCTCCTAGGATCTGGGAACATGGACATAAAGGAGAAAAGGCTCCTGTCCTGGTGGAACTCTCCTCTTAGCTGGGGAAAGAGTCAACAGGCAATTTCAATAGAGAAAGAGATTGACAGCCTGGAACAGGGGTCCTCAAAGTGTGGTCCGCGGACCTGCAGCAGCAACATCACCTGCAAGCTTCTTAGGAATGCAAACTCTCGGGCTCCACCCCAGACCTACTGAATGCAGAGCTCTGAGGGTGGGGGCAGTGGGCTGGGATTTCACAAGCCCCCCCAGGGGATTCTGACACATGCTCAAGTGTGAGAACCACTGGCTGCGGCACTGAGGCAAACAGTACAGGCTCTAGGGCACAAGGTTGCATTCAAATACTAGAGTTCTGACTGTGTGACTTTGGGCAAGTTACTTAACTTCTCTGTGCTTCAATTTCCTCATGTCCACAATCGGGAGAAAAATACATCTCACGGTTCTTTTGAGGACAAGAACCTTGCTATATTATGCTAATACTATAACAATACTGCATGGGACTGGTCCAATGGTGCTCAACAGTCTACTCATATTATTATTATTACCATTACCAGGGCCAGGGCACAGGTGAGAACAGGAGGCTACACGTGCACAGAAGAGGAGACCTACCACAGGCTGGCAGTCACGGGAGGCTTTCAGAGAAGATGAGAAATAAGACATGAGAAGGCATTCGCCTGGTGAAGACACGTGGAAGGCCGTACAGGGCAGAAGGAACAGCATATTCAAAAATACCCCAACGGGGCCGGCCCGGTGACGCACTGGATAAGTGCGCCGCCTGGGAAG
>NW_007740091.1:8988-15400 GCF_000696425.1 Galeopterus variegatus | reverse complement strand
GTGTGGTCCCCGGACCTGCAGCAGCAACATCACCTGCAAGCTTCTTAGAAATGCAAACTCTCGGGCTCCACCCCAGACCTACTGAATGCAGAGCTCTGAGGGTGGGGGCAGTGGGCTGGGATTTCACAAGCCCCCCCAGGGGATTCTGACACATGCTCAAGTGTGAGAACCACTGGCTGCAGCACTGAGGCAAACAGTACAGGCTCTAGGGCACAAGGTTGCATTCAAATACTAGAGTTCTGACTGTGTGACCTTGGGCAAGTTACTTAACTTCTCTGTGCTTCAATTTCCTCATGTCCACAATCGGGAGAAAATTACCTCTCAGGGTTCTTTTGAGGACAAGAACCTTGCTATATTATGCTAATACTATAACAATACTGCAAGGGACTGGTCCAATGGTGCTCAACAGTCTACTCATATTATTATTATTACCATTACCAGGGCCAGGGCACAGGTGAGAACAGGAGGCTACACGTGCACAGAAGAGGAGACCTACCACAGGCTGGCAGTCACGGGAGGCTTTCAGAGAAGATGAGAAATAAGAGATGAGAAGGCATTCGCCTGGTGAAGGCACGTGGAAGGCCATACAGGGCAGAAGGAGCAGCAACAAAAAAAATACCCCAACAGCAAGAGAGCAGGAAGCCAGGCGTTCAGACAGCAGATATAAGTGACATTCAAGGAGCTGGGTTATCGAGGGGAGAAGAGCAAGGGCGATGGCTAAAGAGGGTGGGAGGCCAGGACAAGTGGTTCTGTGTTTAAAGCTGTGGGAAAGTCAGCTGAGGGGAAGGATGATACAGACAGGGCTGGAGACACAGAGATGCCCGATGGAGGCAGGTGTCTGAGCACAGGGAAGAGGGCCAGACACAGACACCAGTGAGAGCCCAGCCCAGGACAGCACAGGCTGATATTTTATTTCAGTTGAGATATCTTGATATGCATTTAGGCACATACTAAATTTCATTCAACTCAACCAATTAATTTAAAGATTTTCTAGTGGAAATTAATTCAATATTGTGCAATCCAGATGAAAGAGATACAATTACATTTGAGCAGTAATGGGCTTTTTTATAAAAAAAGCTATAAAATCTGTATATTGCTATTTTTAAATTTTTACCTGGAGATGCTGTTCTAAGTAGAAATTGCTAAAAATCCTCACAATGGGGTGATCAACAAAAATAATTCAATGCTGCAAAATTTCAGTTAATTGTACACTTTATCTGAGATAAAAAGAACTTTTACCTAACATTTTAGAAAATTATATTGTAGAGAAAGAAATTTCATACCTGCAAGTGGGTCAGGATATCCATAAGTGGATTTTGCTGCTCTTTGCTGCTGGATGTGTGACAGGGAACACTTCCCCCCTAAGTTGAATAGGAAGTAGTTAATGCCTTATTTCTGTAAGAACCAAATTGGACACTAGGGGGAAAATACTTAATAGTTATCTATTAAAATTGCTTTTATATTTCAACAACTTTTCAAAGGGTTTCAGAAGTCCTAATCTGAAGCAGAGATTAAACAAAAACTGACACTACTAAGAGAGTGAAAATGATAATTGCCAATTAACAGAGGGGGCAAGGAAAGAATTTATCACTGCCCAACAACTTAGGTGTGGACTTTTATACTGAAACTGAGGTCAAAACGGCTCTGAATTTCCTACTATACAAGAAAAAGAGCGAAGTAAAATAGTGAAGTGCTCCTTGGCTAATGAAGGAAGGCATATAAGTTAAGGAGAGAGAAATACTTTCTCGAGTGTGAATTCAGGGGAACTCTATAGTATGTGAGGAATTTAAATCTTTCCCTATTAAATGATAAGTTTTACTACATTTGGCAACTAGGAATTAATATTACTTACATCTTTGATATCTGCAGTTTTTGATTGATATGCATAAAGAACAGTGTCATCACCATCACCATAAGTAGGTATTCGTGTTCTTATCTGAGGAAGACTTAACAATAAATTAAAAGGAAAGGTGAAAGAACTGAAAGAAAGGTTGGGGACTCCAATTTCACTCTCAAGAAGCTCCAAAGACCTACTTGTGATATCAAAGGACCATTGCCCCTTGCACATACTATCACTATATGAAAAGATGTGCTTGCAGGGCTGTGTTCTCATTCACCCAACTACACTTAATTTTTTTTTCTTTTTTTTTTTTTAAATTTTATTTTGTCAATATACAATGAGGTTGATTATTGTAGTCCACTACCGAACACCCCCTCCCTCCTCCCTCTCTCCTCTCCCACCCAACAGTGTCCTTTCCGTTTGCTTGTTGTATCAACTTCAAGGAGTTGTAGTTGTTATGTCTTCTTCTCCCGCCCCCGGATTTTGTGTGTGTGAATTTATTTATTAATGTTTAGCTCCCACCAATAAGTGACAACATGTGGTATTTCTCTTTCTGTGCCTGACTTGTTTCNGTGGAGCTCACGGAGCAGGGGGCTGGCTGGGCTGGTGGAGGGTTAGCAGGCAGGGGACAGCAGGCACAGGAGGACGTCGTCCCCTCTGCTCTCAGCCTGCACAGGGATGGGGTGGACTAAAGCGGATGCCGCGCTCCATTGAGGGAAGAAGAAAACGACAACGCTGAAGTAGTTTGGAAGGAGGTGGAGGAAGGACAGAGCCAACCTATTTGGAGAAGGGACAGGAGCCGTGATGGCCCACTTCAGGGTGTGACTTTGGAACCTGGGCCCTCCTCATCCCAGACGCTGACCCCACCCGAGTTGGCACAATTGCCTAGGGGGGCCCTGGCCGAGCAGTGCCGACCTTGGCCTCCAGGAGGCTTAGGTAAAGCTAAGGCAGGCCGGGGAGAGCCCCGTTCAAAGCAGAGCCCTCTGCCTCCTACCGCCCGCCTCCGCACACCCTTCCCCACAAGAAAACACGTGTCCCTGCTGAGCACTCCACTTCTGTTCTCAGTAAGAATAAAGTTGAACACTCACCCCAACACCTTTACTTTGCAAAGTGTGTAGCGCGTTTTGTTCAAGAAATTTTATATGTTAAGAAACATCTATTTTTTATAAAGTTTCATTCTCCCTGGGGTATGCAGCTCACAAAATTTCTGGTAACACACACCTCTATCAATCTTTACCAACATGCTAACTTAAAACAACAGCAAGACAAAAAGCACCTTGAAACTACGTAAGATATACTCTAAAAACCACTGGTCGGCTGGTATTTTGTTTCAATCGAGATATCTTCATATGCATTTAGGCACATACTAAATTTTATCCAACTCAGCCAATTAATTTAAAGATTTTGTAGTGGATATTAATTCAATATTCAGCAATGCAGATGAAAGAGATACAACTACATTTGAGCAGTAATGGGCTTTTATTTTTTAAAAAATAAACTATCATATCTATAAATTGCTATTTTTAAATTTTCACCTGGAGATGCTGTTCTAAGTAGTTGTTAAAAATCCTCACAATGTGGTGACCAACAAAAATAATTCAATGCTGCAAAATTTCAGTTAATTGTACACTTTATCTGAGATAAAAAGAACTTGTACTTAATATTTTAGAAAAGTATATTGTAGAGAAAGAAGTTTCATACCTGCAAGCGGGTCAGGATATCCATAAGTAGATTTTGCTGGTCTTTGCTGCTGGATGTGTCACACGGAACACTTCCCCCCTAAGTTGAATAGGAAGTAGTTAATGCCTTATTTCCGTAAGAACCAAATTGGACACCAGGGGGAAAATACTTAATAGTTATCTATTAAAATTGCTTTTATTTTTCACCAACTTCTCAAAGGGTTTCAGAAGTCTTAAACCGAAACAGAGATAAAACAAAAATTCACATTACAATGAGAGAGAAAATGATAATGGCCAGTTACCAAAGGGGGCAAGGAAAGAATTTATCACTGCCCAACAACCTAGGTGTGGACTTTTATACTGAAACTGAGGTCAAAACGGCTCTGAATTTCCTACTATACAACAAAAGGGTCGAAGTAAAATAGTTAAGTGCTCCTTGGCTAATAAAGGAACCCATACAAATTAAGGAGAGAGAAATATTTTCTCGAGTGTGAGTTCAGACGAACTCTATAGTATGTGAAGAATTTAAATCTTTTTTCTTTAAAATGGTAAGTTTTAATATATTTGGCAACTAGCAGTTAATATTACTTATGTCTTTGATATCTGCAGTTTTTGATTGATATGCATAAAGAACAGTGTCATCACCATCACCATAAGTAGGTATTCGTGTTCTTATCTGAGGACGATTTATCAATAAATTAAAAGGAAAGATGAAAGACAGAACTGAAAGAAAGGTTGGGGACTCCAATTTCACTCTCAAGAAGCTCCAGAGACCTACTTGTGGTATCAAAGGACCCTTGCCCATTGCACATACTATCACTACATGAAAAGATGTGCTTGCAGGGCTGTGTTCTCACTCACCCAACTACACTTAAGATACCACTTTCTATTGACCTTAACCTCTCTTGTACTTCAGGGCAGAAAGACTAGTCTTCTAGCACCACAACTGCTTTAAAAGCAAGTATTTCTAACCATGAACAAAGAATTGAATGTTACATGGCTTTTGGTTTTTAAATAGTCCATCAGTGCCATGCTGTGGACAAAATATGAAACAAACACCTATTTTTCTTAATAAATTCATCTCTAAATCACCTCAAAACATTTTTTCGAATAAGACAGGGTAAATCTATAAGTAAACAGACAGTAAATAACCATTCAATTTCAGTATAATAACTCTTTATTCTAAGAATGAATTAAGAACTCTACAAATAATCTAAAAATAAACACACTTC
This sequence comes from Galeopterus variegatus, assembly GCF_000696425.1. NCBI lineage: Eukaryota > Metazoa > Chordata > Mammalia > Dermoptera > Cynocephalidae > Galeopterus > Galeopterus variegatus. The sequence continues at coordinate 10,649 of NW_007740091.1, read as the reverse complement.
ATAGCTATGTATATCTTTACTTCCAAATACAGGATAGAAATGACCCGAATTGACCTTACACTGATTAATAACCAAAATAGTATGGCATGGGCGATAGATTAATATTTATACAGATATACCTTCTTATCCTTGCATTGTGCCTTGTGCTTTTCAAAGTGCTTTCACATAATTATATCAGAAAAAAAAGGACTCGGTAGGCAGTTAACATTAACTCCAAAGACAAACAGATTCGGACTGATAGAAGTTAAGGGAATTGCCCAGACTACTTAGAAAGCATTAATATCCACATCCTTTTATAACTAAATAAATGTGTTTTCTGCTCAGCCAAATTACATATAGTTTAAAAATCTATATTTTGATTCAACTCCAAAGATTAAGAAACATGGCAAAATGTAAGAGAAATGTAAAAACAGCTCGGCCACTTTGAAAAACTGGAGGATACTCCTGAAGTTAAATTTAAATCAGTTCCACGACCTAGCAATTCATGTTTCAAGCATTGATCCAAAAGAAATGTAAGTATATGTTTACTAAGAAACTTACACATGAATGTTCATGGAACCTTTATATTCACTGTCAGTACTCATGACAAAAAAATACACTTATGATCTATACATTTCACTGTGTGAAATTAACCTCAATTTATAAAATGAGTATAGCACAGAGAGAAGGACAAAGACGAACATTCAATCTGAAATACAAACCACATCAACTTCATTGGAGGGGCTAGACATCTTTTCCTGTGTGCAGTAGAAGAAACTCCACTTCCGAGTTGGGCCTAATTATTTTCAAACTCGCTCGAGGGATTATTGGTGAAACTGCTTAGTCACCTAAGACTGGTTAACCGTCTACTCCTGAAAAGTAATGAATAAAAAAGTTACTTTACACACTTAATACTTTAATAACCTTGATATGGATATGCTCTCAGAATGCTGCCTCAAATTGAATTGGAGTCCTGGTTGAATTTTTGAGAATGGCAAAACAAGAATTCTTCCGTTAGTGATTTAGCATAAGTCTTTAACATCTGAAGGGCTATACTGCCCGTGACCAGGAAGAAGAATCNGATTTAGCATAAGTCTTTAACATCTGAAGGGCTATACTGCCCGTGACCAGGAAGAAGAATCAAATCAAACACAACTCTAAATTGTGAAGAAAATGCTTTGCAACTTTAAGTCTACAGATTAAATGTTAGAAACAAATAAACAAGAGAACACAATGGCTAAGTGCTTTTGTAAAGAAGTTCAAAAAGGCTTTTTCTAAGGGAGACAGCACGCCTCCAAAATGTAAACCAGGGGTCTATTCCGAAATGGGCCCCTGCCACTATTTGTACTACTATGGACACCACCTCCTCGTCTGCGTGGTGAAAACAAGTTGAGATTATCTCTAAGGTCCATTTCTGGTCCAAAATTATGATTGCCTTATTACTTAAAAATATATTAAACCTAAATCAATGGATTTGAAATATAAGCCAAACAATCTAGAATTATGAAGGTTCAGTTATGGCTCTGAGTCATTTAACGATGGAACTAGTAAGAGACACTGACTGCAAGAATGTCGTATTATATCTTGTACTGGAGATTGGATTTGAACGCCTGCCTCATAGTTACTGGGAGGGGCACGTTAATGAAAGAGCTCATTCACTTTATCCATCCTGAGCCACAGCA
>NW_007740091.1:6698-6946 GCF_000696425.1 Galeopterus variegatus | reverse complement strand
CCCGACATTTCTCACAATTAATGAACCAATATTAATACATTATTATTAACTCTTGATATAAAAATATTCTGCAAATTAATGAGGAAGACATCCATCTCTTTCTATACTCTGAAAAAGCTTACATCACACAAGAATTTCTGTGCCTTAAGGGTTTGAAAGAGTTTATAAAATCTGTCTGGGCCCAGTATTTACAATACCTTGTAAGTTCTCCCATGGTTACTGATCTATTCTAATTATCCTACTTTTTC
>NW_007740091.1:2201-5256 GCF_000696425.1 Galeopterus variegatus | reverse complement strand
CTTCTCAGAGGTCACCCCTTACCACTTGCCCCCTTTTTCTAAGAATAAAATATTTACTCTTGCCGTTTGCAGACAAAGTTTGATGAACACTGTTATAAGCTCTTACATTCAGACAATTCTCTATTTGGAGTAATTACAATATCACCAAAACTTAGCCACAGTTAGACACAGAAGCGTGTGCATTCAGTCTACCACCGGACTGCCCACAGTTTTATTTCTGTGGCACTTACAAATCAACACTGATCTTGCACTCTTTGAGACTCCTGCTTCTGTGATGTTATGCCCATAATACCCTGCTGTCTCTCCCTCTAAGAGAACCTATTCAACTTCAAGGCTTAATTCAAGTTCCACCTCCAAAAATCAAAGGTGCTGAGTCAACAGTCTCCCCATCCGGATATGACATTGCTTTCCCCAAAGGACAAGAACAGTCACACTCTAATACTTTAAAGGTAGCTGCTACACGTGGTTACATGACAGACCACAACTAATAGGATTACAAGCTTAGTTGGTGGCCAGATTACCTGGGTTTCGGTCCCCCCAACCCTGCTTACAAACTATGTGACTTTGGACAACTTACATAACTTCTCTGTGCTTCCATTCTTTTTGTAAGTCTGAAAAATGGGGATGATAATAGTAGAAACCTCAGAGACTTAAGAGGATTAAATGAATTAATACTTGTCAGGGCTTAGAGCAATGCCTGGCAGAGATAGCATAGGCACTCACTCTTCGCTACTATTATTTTAGTGTTTGGATATTCACCATGTCTGCCCATGAACTTTCAGTCATGGAGCACAGAGACAACAAACTTTCAGGGTCACAACATGTAATTTTCATCCACATTGCACCTGTACATTGCAGATATAACAACCCTTTCTTGTAGACAAATTGTTAAACCTTTTAAGTGCCAGGGTGTTATGCAAACAACTGGGCTTTGCTCAGAAATTCTTAAATCTAAGTCCAGATAGAAAATTTGCCATTTCACTTTAGGCAGATATTTAACCTCTCTGTGCCTCAATTGTCAAAACTGGAATAATATCTGCTTCACACAGTTAAGCACTCAGTAGCATGTCTCGGGTGTAACAGACACACCACAAATTATAGTTCCCTTTCACTTCTATCACAAGGTACATAATTACAGCTTCTACAACATTTCCTTAAAGCTCAACCATGACTAGATTATGCAAAATTAATTTCACTATTTAAATTAAAAGCCTGCAAAATGAGTTTACTTAAAATGAAATCATTTATATTTTATGATAGAAATCCAAACTCTTGATAACATGAGAACAAGAAGCCATCTGGTTTTTCAAAGCTTTATTTTTTAGACATTAAAGACATTTCAAAGACAAAATTCATGTAATGATTCGCTCCCAGGCACAAGGTATTCTCTTGCCATGAAGTTATCAGATAAAGCACAGTTCAAAATGACGATGGCATTGCACCCCAGGACCACTTCAAGAAATACACAGCGAAAGAGGGCATTACAACAACTAGCCCACTCCAGGTTTCTTTTTCTTATAAACAAAACTGTGTGTTAATACACTAAACAATGACTTTCTACATGTTCTCCCAGGACACTAAAAAGCTGCCCTCCAATTGTCCGTGTCAAACTTTAGAGACACCAAAGTGGGCCAAATGGATGACAATGCTGCCAAAATTGTATCCCATCGTCCAGCACGTGCTGCAGGCCAGACAAGTGAGGTTGGGAAGTGCGTCTAGCCCGTGTCCTGCTTTACAGCACGCCCTGCAGAGAACTTGTTGGGAAAGTCACTATTTGGAAACATTAAACCAGTTTGCCACCTCATGTTATGAACCCTAGAGCAGTCCGAACTCCGGAGAACAGGATAGAGGCGGGAGGGACGCCACCTCCTACAGACCTAAGGTAGAGCCTTTTCTATCAAAGGCCTGTTCAGCAGGCGGGCTGGGCCCTGGAGCTGGCAGGGAAGGGCTCCCCGGCCTTACAGGGATCCCCACATTTTGAAGTGTTTCCTGACTCTGGCATCTGCCCTCTTCAAGCAAAAGACAGGATCTACACACGGGGACTTCTCAACAACACCCCTACAACTTTATTTCCTTCCTCGTATATGTATTTACAATGATACAGGAAAGCTGCACTGTCTGTCTTTGACCAAACGAAGTTACCATCAAAGTCTCCAAATCGACGTCTCAATGTCAAAACACATTAATCAATTCGAGAGTCTGTCAATTCTCAAAACCCAAAGTCTGAGAGTCTGAGTCCTTCACCCGCCTGCACCAAGGAAGACAGAGGGTGGAAACGCATCGACTCGGCCCAGAAAGTCAGCACCAATAACCTAGTAAGAAGTCGACTGCAAAAAGAAGAAAGAAAATAGAGACCCTTCCCGCTAAGAAAAGGAAAAAAAAGAAAATGCAGATTTCTGATATCCTTCATGAAAAAGCTTGATTTAGTCATACCACGTTGTATACATATATCGAAACATCACATTGTACCCCTTAAATGTATATAGTTATGATTTGTCAATTAAAAGAACATTAATTTTAAAACGAACAGATAAAAAAGCTCACACTCACAGGGACGCACTGCCGTCCCAGGAGAGCCGTGGGAAGCACCCAGTGCACCCTGCCGCGGCGCCGCTGCAAGTTGAGGCTGCAAAGTGCAGACTCGCTCTTCCCGCAAAGCAGATCTCTCCTCCCAGGAGCGCCCCAGCCCAGAAGCCAGATCGCTTTCCGGCTTTAACACGCCTGTGCTCAAAAAGAAACAGCACAGAGGGACAGACCTGCCCTGGCGCCAGACGCCAGCGCCTGCCACGCCGAACCTCCAGAGGGCGCCAGAAACACCTCGTGCTGGCGCAGTCTACCCCTCTCCGCGACTGCCCTGACTGTTTTAAGGCCCCTCGAGGCTCGTTCTGGAAAAACCCATGGGCCCTGGATGCTGGAAACCAGGCCCACCCTCTTGACCCGCGCTGGTCGATGGTCCTAGTCACCTAGAGCCCCTGGGACACCATAAACCCTAGTATCCCATGAAGACCCTGGGACACAGCACGTCCTAGGGTCACCAGAAGATCCTGGGATCCAA
>NW_007740091.1:0-1018 GCF_000696425.1 Galeopterus variegatus | reverse complement strand
CGAGATGCCGCGAGCCCTAGGGTCACCTCGATTATCAGGGTCGTCGTGAGTCCCTGAGGCGCCCTCGACATGTGGCCATACCTGATAGGGGCTCCCGGGTCCTCACGCGCGACCTACACAATGGGGACAGCACCTCTGAGCCGTCAGCAGGTGGAGGCCGGCGGCCACCGGCCGAAGCTCAGAGGCACCGCGGCCACGCGCTGACCGTTGAACAGCCGATGGGACTAGCCCGTGAGGTCCGTCTAAGTGGGCGCGGCCCCAACCCTATCAGAGCCCGAGGCAGAAGCTAGTGGGGACAGTCGCAGTGAGGGCCCCTTACCCTGCTCGTCAGAGTCAGACACGCTGAGGTGCTGGTGCAGGCCCTGAGGCCTGCGGCGCGGCGTCTGCCCTGCAGTCGGGTAGCGACTGTGCCCACGCGGCGTCCGCTGTAGACTGAGGCGCCAGACGCAGCCGGCGCGAAACTCCCTGCCCAGAAAAGTTTCTGAGGCTGCGCAGTAGCGCCGCACACGAGCGCCCCTCTGTGGGCGGCTGGGGTGACGCCAAGCTCGGCGCCTTGCCTCCCCACTTTCTACCTTTTTTGTTTCTTTAGTGCACGCTTGCAAAAGCATGAATACATATTTATATGAACCGGTGGCCAACAGTGCAATTTTGCACTTCCCAAAATGCTCTTCAAACACAGCACAATATATTTAAAAGTATATAATGTTAGAAAATTTAGCTCAGACTCTAACGTTTTCCGGGTTGCACACTCACTCACGAGCAACGCCGCCTTTGGGAACAAATCCGAAAACAATCCAACTTTTAATAACGCCACCGTGTCACCTTGTTCTTCAGCAACACCGCTCCCTCTGCTTGCCATTTTCCAAACAGCCATGTGCTTCCTTCCTCCGAAAAGTAACAACTTATGAACTACAGAGTGATCAACACAAGCCACTTCACATGTCTGCCCTTGGCTGATCCCCAATCCCGTAAGAAGCTGGTTATCAGTGGCCCATTTTAAAGATGAGAAAACTGAGGC
>NW_007740090.1:31809-32120 GCF_000696425.1 Galeopterus variegatus | reverse complement strand
TGGAATTGCTGTAGATGTGGCGGTGCATTAGTCCGTTTTTGTGTTGCTATAATAAAATACCTGAGACTGAGTAATTTATAAAGAAAAGAGTTTTACTTGGCTCACGATTCTGGAACAGCTGCATCTGGCATGGTCCTCAGGCTGCTTCCACTCATGGCAGAAAGTGGCAGGCAGTGGCTGGGTGCAAGATCACATGGTGAGAGGAAACAAGAGAGTCAGGGAGAGGGGGAGATGCCAGGGTCCTTTAAACGACCAGCTCTCGTGGTAACTAATAGAACAAAAACTCACTCACTACCCCTCGCTCAGGGCAT
>NW_007740090.1:29271-30231 GCF_000696425.1 Galeopterus variegatus | reverse complement strand
TTTTTTTTAATTTTTAAGTATGCACATTCACGTATACCAATTATATGACATGCATGTATCTTCAACCAGATACTAAGTGCAAGGCATAAATCACAGTTTCTAACACAGGGTCCGGCACAAAATTAATACATAATAATTCCGAGCTTTTCTTCTTTGGGATCCAGCCCCATGTTTGTGCTTGAATTATTCCCATTCTCTCTTCCCTAAGAAACTACCCCAGGACTACCTCAGTGGGAAAAACAAAAATAGGCACTTAAGCAGCAGTTATTGAAAGAATTGTGCACCTATTTAAATAATAGAAACATTCAAATTACTGGTGCTAAAAGAAAAGCAAATGACAAAGAAACTTAAGTAAAAACAACACAATTTTCTGTTGCATAAGCATCAGCTTAGAATGATGAGTAAGTTTTAATAAATTCTGAAATACCCCTTTGGCTTTTTCCTGGAAGTTNTAGACAAAGGTCAATTCCTGTAGGTACTGCAGGTCATGGTGAGGAGTTTAGAATTTATTTAAAGTATGAAAAGCCATGAGAGTGTTTTAAACAGAGTAGCACTATTTGGCTGCAATGAGAAATAAACTGTGCTTGTGCAGTGGGAGCAGAGGGTGGGGTGCATCACTACATCATTTAGGGGTGCATTTACTTTCTAAATCTCATTTACCATGTTTTAAAAGAAAAATGGTTCAACTACTCATTACAAAGGGTTGTTATAAGTTGTAAATGAAAACGTGTAAAAGTGCTTTTGAATTCTGTGTCAAACACAGGGTAATAAATGCACTATCACTCATTCAGTCTCGCCTAGTTGTCTTCTTAGAGTCTTATCTGTCCAGACTAGCCCCAAACTGATTGTTCTTTCCTCTGAGCTCCTATGATGTTTCATGCCTATAAAAGTCATTTTAGTCTTAAATTTTATAACTGTGCAGAGTAGTATACATATGTACAGTACATTATAATTGTTTTA
>NW_007740090.1:26377-27388 GCF_000696425.1 Galeopterus variegatus | reverse complement strand
CCCTGAGTGCCCCATAAATCATCTATGGGAGTGTTGTATACTCCATCATTTACTTAGAGCAAATTGTTGTTTTTCTATAAACATGTTATTTATGTAAGCTTCAGATGCAATCTGCATGCTAATGTAGTCTTATGTTTCACAGAATTACCCACATGGTTTAAGTGTATTTTTCTCTCTCCACAATCACCACTTCCCAATTAACTCCATCTTCACTTAGATACCCACCATGCAAGTATCAGCCTACTTATGGCTAAAATAGTTGAAAAACAGCCTTGGAGAAAGAACTCAAATCACAAAACACTCTAAGCTCTGACAATTCTAGATCTCTTTTATTCACTTTATTCCCACAAAAAATAAATAAACAAACAAACAACATACCCATAACTTTCCAAACAATTTTAAAGGCCTCCGGAAAAGATCCATATATAAAGTAAGCTGTTAAACAGATCTATATATAGTAAAAGCTGCCAAATTTATGAAGAGCAAATTCAAAATAATGATATTCACATACTAAAGAAAAAATTTAAATCTAGTAGCAAGGATCCAGCATATATTATCTCAGAACAGCAAGATACTCTGTTGTTTTTATTTGCCAATATTTATAATCATGCTGTGCAAAAAATAATCATGTTTCAGTGTATATCTTCACGCAAAGACATACAATCCCTGTGTGCTTAATGTGGATTAACTGCCTTAGACTTGCCTTTAAGAATAGACATGCGGTATAAAGGTTTGCATTGTCTCAACCCAGTGGCTTGGTGCCAGAATCTATGACACTGCCTAGCAACTTACCACATCACAAAGAAAACAACAATGTAGTGGCTGTTTTGAGGAGAGACAAATACAATAAAAATTTACATAAACTAAATGACTTTTTAAACCGCAAATATATTAATCTGCTTAATATGGTATATTAAAGTCCATTAAAGATTTTCATAAGCCAACAAAAATGCAATACGACTTGCATTCTGATGACTAGAAAGCTTTTCTCGTTGTCTGATAGTTATGCAG
>NW_007740090.1:23686-24822 GCF_000696425.1 Galeopterus variegatus | reverse complement strand
TTTTTTTAATTATGTAAATCAAATATAGAACACTGTTAATTTACCTCTAACATCAGATTTTACCTACCTGGGCCAAAATCTTTGCAAGATTTTTAAGGCAAGGAGTAATATTTAAAGTAAATTTTAAAGACCAAAGTAGAAATTTCAATGAGTTTATACATAAGAATATGGATATTTTTAAGGTACTTTCAAAGAAACCACCTGGAAATATCCTAATAAAAAATAATCCTGAAGAAATTCCTAATGGCTACAAGGTAATGAGGAAATTAAAAATAAAACACTTTAATATATAAATCCAATGTAATTATAAGTAAAATCTTATTAGCAATATTCTTTAATTTAGATAAATCTTACAATTCATATGGAAAAAATGCCCAATAATTGCTAAGACAACCATGAAAAAGAAGAGTGAAAGAGAAATTGTTTGTAAGATACACACACAGCATAGAGTCACAATAGTCAATTCTCTATGGTACTGCTGCTGTATAAATGAACTATTCAGTAAAATATCCATACATAAACATAGAAAAAATGTAAGGACATATCCAAAGTTGTTAACATGACAAATGTGGGACAGGAAGTGCTGATGTTGCAGAAGTCTGGGGGAGGAGGAGGAAAGAATTTATTGATAAAAACAGAATATGTAATATTAACCCCTCTATAAACAATAATCATGTATATAAATATATGTATACATAAAGAGGTGCCTGATAAGATCACCAACATGATCATGGTGCTTATTTCAGGGTAAAGCGATTGCATGTAACCTTTATTTTCTTCTAATAGTATTAAAAAAATAAGTATGTACTCAGCTCTACTGATTTCTATGCTTCAGAAAATCTGTCTGGCCAGTTAAGTTAGCTCAGTAGGTTAGAGTGTGGTGTCATAACACCAAGGTCAAGCGTTTGGATTCCCATACCAGCCGGCTGCCATAAAAGAAAAAGAAAATTACAAACTTACGAATAAGTCTTAACTTGTCAGTATCATCTGAGGAAGAACATAAGACATCCAAAAGTTCAGATGTGCTTTGATTAAAATTGTCCTGCTTAATAATTGGTCTAAAAACTGGAAATAGAATTAAAATCTATGGTGTTTGTAGGTCCAATCTTGGACATAGCTAGCCACAGGAAAAAAAA
>NW_007740090.1:21103-22291 GCF_000696425.1 Galeopterus variegatus | reverse complement strand
TAAAAATATTTTTGTTAAGAAAATAGCATGTGTGATGTACTATTTACATAAGATCACCTTTATCTTTTCAGTATTTGCATAGTAAAATGTTTGAAAAGGTGTTCACCACATTTTGATGATTATTTCTAAATGGTAGAGATTTCAAGTGATTTTTTTTAACTTTTCTATTTATATGTTTATTATTGCCTTTCTAAATTATTTATAAAGAACATGTAGCAGTTTTTAAAATGTTTCATTTAAAATACCCCCACCATATAAAACCACAGATTAAAATGTATTGACAAGAATTATAGAAATCATAACAGTAGCATAAGTAAGTATTCTGGAATTCTTGAATACCATTCACCTAAAAGCATCAACTCATTTTATTGTTGCTTATGATCAAACTGGCAGTTTCTATGCATTTCCCCTAAGTACTAAATTTATATCTATATAAAAACCTGGTCCAACTATACTAAACAAGACAAAATAAACACAGCTAAATTAATTGAAACAACTATTTATTGAGGAAAGAAATGTTTATGTAAATGAAATAAACATACCGTGGCCCTTTATCCTTTGAATAAGATAGCCAATTACAACTGGCCACCTATCCATTTGGCANCAAGTCTGGTGGGCCAGACATGGTTGGCCAGAACCCAAAAAACAAGAAAACCACAAAAAACCACAAAAAAACAAGAAAACAGAGGACAGTGCAACAGCCTGGTCAGCGTAATGCTGACATTGCCCATGAGATCAATAGTCTCTGATCATTGCTTCAATCACTCTTATCAGACTTAAAGTCCTAAAGAGACTTTAATGTATGTCTATGGGATATAGGTTTATCTTTCTATTTATAGTTGGGTACAAGTTTGCGTGTGTGTGCATGAATGTGATTGTAGTACACAAAATTTGAAAAGCTTTGTCCTAAAAGGTGCCAAAAATACACAATGGGGAAAGGAAAGCCTCTTCAATAAATGGTGCTGGAAAAACTGGATATCAACATGCAGAATATTGAAACTAAAATCCTATCTCTTACCATACACAAAAATGGTAACTCAAAATGGATCAAAGACCTTAATTTAAGACCTGAATCTATGAAACTACTAGAAGAAAACATAGGGGAAACACTACACAAAAGGGGGTAAGCAGTGCTTTTTTGAACAAGACTACAAAGACACAGGCAACTAAAGCAAAAATAGACAAATA
>NW_007740090.1:20476-20916 GCF_000696425.1 Galeopterus variegatus | reverse complement strand
TCTAATCATTAGGATCACTAATCATCAGGGAAAAGCAAGTTAAAATCACAATAAGATATTATCTCACTCCAGTTAGGATGGCTATTATCAGCAAGACAGAAAATAATAAATACTGGTGAGGAGGCAGAGAAATGGGAACTCTTCTATGTTGTTGGTGGGAATGTAATTTTGTACAGCCATGTGAAAAAGAGTATAGAGGTTCCTTGGAGAACTAAAACTGACCTACCTTATGACCCAGCAATCCCACTACTGGGTATATATCCAACAGAAATGAAATCAATATCTTGAAGAGACACCTGCACTCCCATGTTCGTTGCAACACTATTCACAATAGCCAAGAGACAGAATCAACTTAAATGTCCATCAACAAATAAATGAATGATGAAACTGTGGTATATGTACACAATGGAATACTGTAATGGATTAAATTATGTCCCCCC
>NW_007740090.1:18096-19248 GCF_000696425.1 Galeopterus variegatus | reverse complement strand
CTCATATGTGGAATCTGAAAAAAAAGAAAAGAAAAGAAAAGTGGTTCTCATAGAAGTAGAGCGTAGAATAATGGTTACCAGAGGCAAGGGAAGAAGCGGGGAGTGGTGGATTAGCGAGTACAAAGCTATGCTTTCTACTCTAAGTGAATCAATGTACAATATATGCATGAAACACACTGTACCCCAAAAATGTGTACAATTAAATGCTAAAATAAAATGAAAAGAAAAGGAAAAAAGAAAAAACTTTGTCGTAGTTCTTACCAGCATTCTTCAGAACCAGTAATCATATGCATTCCCTTACCTATGCTACTGCCGTCTGGGAAGGGCAAATCCAATCCCAGTTAACTGGCATTATGAGGCCTCCATGACGAATCACTGTAAGTAGTTTAAGCTACAAAGTGATTTAATCATTTATATCATCACTTATAGTCTTTAAATTTTATTTACTTAGGAAAATAATTTGTGCAACCATTTGTTTGATCACAAGTATTTACCATCTTGTCTGAAATCTTACCAGTGCCATAAATGAGCAAATTCCCGACAAAGCAACTTTTCAGCATGAGTATTTTTATATCATTATAATTTTATTAGCTTGTATTGTTTCAGTCAACTCCATGAAATTTTCTCCCATTACTGTAATCCACACTGATTGCTCTCCTTTCTGTGAACTCCTTTGACACTTATTCCCAATAGTTCATCACATAACTGTAACATCTCACCCAAATGCAGCACACCTCAAAACTAGATAGGGATGAAGGACATCTGAATAAACCAAAGAAATCATAAATCCCATACACTAAAACAGTGCATTTATTTATAAAAAATTTCTCTAGGATCTTGTCTGAAGCTCATTTTTCCACTTTATACATAATTCTAATAAGCATACTATGTAGCACATGGGAGACAATCAATAAATATTTGTTGAATAAGTGAATGAATGGAATAATGAATGGATGAATTAATTAATGAGATTTCTAAGCCCAAAGAAGCTTAATTAGAAGCAAAATTCAAGGGTCATGGCTATGGACAGAACTATGTGCCCCAAAATTCATATTTTAAAAGCCTTAACCCTCAATGTTAAGGTTAAATGAGGTCTTAAGGGTGGGGGCCTGATCCAATAGGATTAGTGTCCTTATAATAAGAGACTCCAGA
>NW_007740090.1:16033-16382 GCF_000696425.1 Galeopterus variegatus | reverse complement strand
TTAGAAATAAATGAATGAATAAAATTTTCATGCAATGATCGGATAAATTTTAAATATTATCCTTTATTTGATAAACAAATTTAAATAAAAATATTATTAGCAAATACAATTCTATGAATGACATAGAGAATTTATGTCATTAAGAACTTTATGAGAAAGAAGAACGAGTCTATTTTACTGAACCAAAGTCTTTGCAGTAAATATGCACCTGTGTAAGATATGGACTCATGAAGGACTAAATCCTGGGACTTTGAGAAATACAGATGCAAATGTTCCTCCCACCAATCAAGGACCCATCTGGCTTATTTATCATAATTTTGTGAAGAATAGAATTCTATTCCACAAATGG
>NW_007740090.1:13271-13921 GCF_000696425.1 Galeopterus variegatus | reverse complement strand
GGACAAAACTTTAGTCTATTCATAAAGAATTCTTGAACACATAAATTAAAAATCTCTCTCCTAGCCAAGTGATATGGAAATGTGTTCTATAACAATATACCAAGTTGACACACATTAGCTTCCACATGCCAGACAAAATTAAGAAGTATTCATTAAATGTCTACTATGTGCAAGGCTCTATTTTTAATAATTCAAAACTGGATTTGAATACCAGGCTAAATTCTAATATCATCCCATAGGCAGCAAAGTGCAATGAAAGATTTGAGCAAACGATGATCATTTTTTTNCACAGGCATATTTTTACAAGGTGTTCTCACTGAGCATGAAATCATGCAAAATGTTTTGCAGGGAAAGTGAGAAAATTCTAGTCTAGTGACAGCAACAGTCCCCAAGAGAACAAGCAGCCAAATAATGCCTCCAGAGAATAGTAGGAAAGGACCAGAACTGGTATATTTGCCAGCAAGGTGACAACCTCTATTAAACCAATTCTATTCTGCTTTACCTCAATAATCAAGTCAGAAGGAAATATTAACAGTTAAATCATTTTAAACTGAGCACATCAGAGCATTTGCTACCCAGTGCTTCTTAATCTTTGTCACAGCATAGCACACACAGAAAATGATGCTATTTGTACAGCACAGGGAGATAAA
>NW_007740090.1:10015-11554 GCF_000696425.1 Galeopterus variegatus | reverse complement strand
TGGAAAAAAAGAATTAAAAGATAACACAAATTTTTCTAAGAACTTTTTGAAGAACCCTCATGCAGCCCTAATGAAAATATTTTTTAAATAATAAAGTATATGTAGGTTCAACATCATGCCATATAAAAATGTTTACCTCATGTCCGGAGCCATAGAGCCCGGCTGTTGCCTCAAGGCCTCAGAGCCTTGTTAGCTGTTATCTTCCGTCCCTCCCCCTCATGTGCACTATGGGTGTGGGAGACTTTGCAACTTGCCATAGATAACAGGGGAGTTTTCCATTTACTGGAACAACCCGCCCTGCAGTTTTCTCACTTCCTTATCTGCTGATTCCCTCGTGCTGGCTATATAAGCTGTGACCTTCTGGCTAATAAATGAGACTTGATCAGAATACTGTCTTGTCTCCATTTCTCGTGTCTCTTGTCCCATCCAATTCCCACTCCCCTCTCCGGGATCTGCGTTGAATATCCCGTGGGTCGAGACAACCTCACATATCTCTTCCGGCTGTCCACAAATTATTTATTCAAATGACATTCAGCATATTTAAATGCCTAATGTGGCAGGTCTTGGACATAAGGCAGAAGACAAGATTCACATGGTCCTTGATTTCAGGGAGCTTGCAGCACGGAGGGGAAGGCAAGCATCAAGCAAAATCACATGTAAATAGGTATATAGTTACCAAATAAGAATAAATGCTGTGAATCCAAATTTAAAATTCCGTGAGAAATCATTACTGTTGAGTCATAAATCTTCTATGTATTAAATTCATGTTCTTAAATTATTCAAGGAGCTATATTACATATTTAATATTCAATGTTGGCCTTAATTAGAGAGCTAATTAATTTACACTCAAAATTTTACTTGCAAAACTATTTTTATTATTGAAAAATTTACAATTCACATGAACAGCATAACTAAGACCAAATCAGGTGTCCCATTGACGAGCACTGTAACTATCTCTGTCCTTGTTCTTCCATAAGGCTTTGTAGTTTTCTACTCATATGTCTGTCTCCCTTCCTGGACTATAAACTCTTCGAGAGCACTAAGTGGGTATTATATGTTAGTAAATCTGTAATACCTAGCATAAAGTCTGGCANGAGAGCACTAAGTGGGTATTATATGTTAGTAAATCTGTAATACCTAGCATAAAGTCTGGCACACAAAAGGCACTGTAGAATGAAGGAGTGATTGGATATATAAATGACTATGAGCAGAAGAAAATGATTGGGAAAACCTCCATATTTTTATTTGCACCTTTCATCATCAATACCAAAAATGATTGAACATCTGCCATAGATAGGGCACTGTGCTAATGACTGGATTACAAGGAAAGGCAAAATATAGTGCTCACTCTCAAAGAGCTTATAATTTAGGGATGCAGATATACAAGTCACCTAGCATTTCATGGTTCACAAACTGTATTCACATACATCATCTCTTTTTATCTTCAAAATAATCTTGTGAAGGTGGGAAGGCAGATATTAATTTCATGATTCTGATGAGAATGCTGAGACCCACAGGGGTTAAGTCTTTGCCCAAGGC
>NW_007740090.1:7005-9246 GCF_000696425.1 Galeopterus variegatus | reverse complement strand
TTTATCTTAGGTGCCAAAAATAGTTATGTACAAAATAAGAATTGAATCAGTACAAGTAATATATAAGACATTTAACCTGAGATTTAAGAATGTTATTTTTAATCACCTTCAAAAAATAAAAACTAAACGGTTTATATATTCTAAGAGCCAATAGAAGTATTCATATAAGCATTTTGGGATCCAGGAGCGACTTTGTCCTCCCATTCCTGAAGCTTGTTTATTCCACCATGTGCCCCAGTGTTGTTTCAAAATGTTTCTTTAAAAAAACAAAAACTAATTCCGTATATAAAATATATAAATCCCCATAAGTATGTAAAATCTTTATATTTCATTTTTATCAGTACTAGGTAGAAATGAATCATCTCCCTTTCAAACTTTCTTTACTAGGGAACAGAAGAAAAAAACCTCTCTAATCTTATAAAGTTGAGGTAATGAGATGGACGGGAAACGAGTAATAGAACAAATACAGTGGGGGGCCGGCCCGGTGTCGCACTGCTATAGTGCGCCGCTTGGGAAGCACGGTGGCGCTCCCGCCAAGGGTTCGGATCCCACATACAGACCGGTTCCCGCTCACTGGCTGAGCGAGGAGCGGGAGTGGCACCGGGGACTGTGATCCCGTTGCCGGTCCCGGTCCGGTGCGGGGGCGACACTGAGGGTTGCGATCCGTTGCCGGACACGGAAAAAAAAAAAAAGAGAACAAATACAGTGGATAAGATCTTGAAGTTTAAGAAAGCCAAATTTCTAAATTTATTTAATTATTACCATAATAATCTGAAATTTTTCTTTGATAAATAGGTACATTCCTCACCAATATAAACCTCAATTAAAAATGGGTCACAAGGGCCGGCCCGGTTGCGCACTCGGTAGTGCGGTGCTTGGGAGCGCGGCGGCGCTCCCGTAAAGGGTTCGGATCCCATGTAGAGACCGGTCCGCTCACTGTTTGAGCGCGGTGTGGGTGCAACACTGAGGGTTGCGATCCCAGTTACTGGTCACGAAAAAAGACAAAAAGGAAAAAAAAAATGGGTCACGAAACAATTTTTCATGTTTGACTTTTGTTTAATGTTACCAGTCCCATGACATGCTAATTAAATGGTGCCCCAAAACAATCATTGCTGCTGAACTAAGAAGTTCAATCTACATTATGAGAGGAGAATTCTGCCCCCCAAAGTTGCTTTTCTGAAGTCCTAGATGTGCCACTTTTGACAGAAGGGACTTGTGTTAAAGAGTCATAACAGAGGATGAGGCAGAGATGGAAGTTTGCTGAAAGATAGGCAAGTCTACTAGAACCATTCTTTTGGGGCTGTTCTAATTATGATAACCATGTGTCTTATTTAATATATTTGCCTATCAGCTTTCTATTTCAGGGTGAGAATAAATTTTATTTATTAAGTAATATAGAGACCTCTGCATTATTAAGTAATGTCTATTTTTCTCATTTGTTTTAAGAATTATGTTTCTTATCTTAAACACTATTTTTCATAGTGTGTTAATGTTTTCAGGTCTCTGAGTTTGAGGAATGAAATTCTTTTCTTCCTCTAGATTTTTTTCTGCTTGGCTAGCACCTTCAGCGGTAGCTTTCGGCTACAGTGCCTATGAAGTCTTTCTCAAAGTATACTGACCACACCATTGGTTGGTTGGTTCTGATGATAGATTTACAACTGGTAACATCTCTTTCTGAAAATAACCCATTGAGGCATCAACCAAAAAAGTTTTAACATCTGGGCAGTTTTTTGGCTTAACTTAGAAAGTCAAGAAACCAAAAATTTCAGTTAACAAAACACCCATGTAACTAAGGTACTAGGGTAGCAGCAGTGGAAATTTTCAATCTCCTCATAAATCAGTATTCCACAAAATGTAATATTAGCCATACAAAGAAATTTACCATATACTTGAAATTACTTAATCCTAAGATAAAATGACTAGTGGGAAAGTTTTTTTTGATGAAAAATAGATTAAAATGGTTCAATATCTTTACTTCTTACAAGTATGTACAAATGAAAGAAAAATATTCTCTCCTGTAAAATACCTTCCTTAAAATCAAACTGTATTCAAGTTATCCCATAGTTAATTGGTTTGCATGAAAATGATGCATAAATTAAAGTAAGAGATCCTCAATTACTTTGAAAATTTATAGTCTGGAGTTTTAGGTTTAGTATAAAAATTAAAATTATTTTAAATAAAATCATTTTATATCTCATCTTTTTAATTATCAAATCAACAGTATTATAAATCATGATAGCA
>NW_007740090.1:2177-3187 GCF_000696425.1 Galeopterus variegatus | reverse complement strand
TCCACGATTCTTGCCATTTTTTTTTTTTTGCATTCATTTTTCGGTAATTAGAAAATGCACGTCTTTCTCATTCTTTACATTTAAAATACTAAAATTGAGTAAAAGTAACCATCTCTTGAATTTCATATATTATATTTCAGAACTGAACATTTTAAATCCATAAATGAATTCCAACATAATAAAAATGCTGCTAACCTTTAATTAAAGTTGGAATGAACTTTCCATTAAGAGCAAACAAATATACAAATTGCTGAAGGGAAAAAATGGCTCTAAAAAATAAGTTGAAAGTCTCTACTAGTACTAGGTCTTGTGTTCAAGACATATGTATGTCATGTTCAGAACTAGGCATTCTAGGGGCCAAAATGTCAAATATCTAAAGGTTCCAGGCAGACGGTAAAAGAAGGGAGTCAGGCCAAGTGAGGACTGTGACCACAGAGAGAGAACAAGTTCTGGCTAAACGGGGCAACTCTAAACAAATCACTAAATGATAAATCAGACTCAATGTTGTTGGATCATCTTTAAAAAAAGAAGAAAATTTAGAATAGTTTGTGAAATCACTTGATTATTAATGTCAATAACCAATTTTTTTAGTTGCATTATGTTCGGGACAAACCTTGGCCTGAGAAGTTCTTCTGATCACTAAATTTAATCCTTAAACAACAAATGTTCCCTGCCATGTAATTGCTATGTGATTTTAAGTGAATGTGATTCCATATTGACCAGTCTAAAATACTATGTGCCACAAACATTAAAATAATTTCCAAGATTCATCACAAAAAGAAAAGAAACCTGTGTGTCACCCTTTAAATTTGGCAGTTCAAAAAACTAGATTTTCCTAAATTCTTATAAGGGAGTAGAATTCAAGGCTTGCCACAGATGTCTAATTACCTGTGTATAAAAAACTATTCATTTCAAAAATATTTAATTTTTTAGAAAGTATATCCAGGTAGTAAATGTTAATAGCCCAGTTTACAGTGGTAGAAATGAAGCTATAGATCTTCATTCAAAGG
>NW_007740090.1:0-496 GCF_000696425.1 Galeopterus variegatus | reverse complement strand
GGCTCAAAGACAGACTAGTTACTGATTGATATGTAAAGATACTGGGAAATTAATGTATGAAGGAATGTTTCCTAAGATTAAGCTTCTGTTGGTGGACCACTTAATTGCCTTAATGGAATGTCATCTGACTTGTCTTTACTGAATGTTACCAGCTTCCATTGTTAAACTATAACCTATGTTCCCTTCCTGTAACTTCCTGGTCTGGAGAATAAATGCAGGAAGAGAACCAGAATTTGGGGCTAATTTCCCAAGGAAGGAATGCCTCTCGCTTGAGGGTTCTGGGAAAGTTAACCACTTCGGGGCTTCTCACTGCTCAGAAGAGATGGGCTTTGAGTAATCCTTTGTGGTTCTGTCACCCAGGGGCGAGGAGCATGCCAAAAACATCACCACCATGTGGGTGGCCCACAGCAGCCACCACAATATCCACAGCTGCCATGAAAGCAGGTAGATGTCACAACCACCATGCAGATGGTCTGCCAGCCACTGGAGTGCATTG
>NW_007740089.1:21194-32131 GCF_000696425.1 Galeopterus variegatus | reverse complement strand
TGACTCTTGAGTTGGCCTTCTCACCTGTTTTCCTCAACATTCACTTTCCTAGTTATTTCTATCGCATCCTCTACAACAGCACTTCTCAAACTTTGGGTCCACAGGAATCAGATTCCATTCAGTATGTCTAGGGTGGAGCCTGGAATCCTGCATTTCCACAAACTTGCAGGTGACAACAAAGATACTTGTCCATGGACCACATTTTGAGTAGCAAAGGTCTATATTTCCATACCACAAGTGCCCTGATTTGGGCCCACATCATCCTGCTGGAATTGGGCGTCAGCTCACTGGCCCTTCTGTTCCAAACCGATTCCCCACACTGTCTTGGGGCCTTCCTAAAATGTAAATCTGACACCATCAATTCTCTTCTTACTGCCCCTGCAGTGGCTCCATGTGCCTACGGATGAAATCTCAGATCCTTATTGATGGCTTTGGGCTCCTTTTTGACTGGACTCTGCACCTAACAAGTTCTTTCTGCTACTTTCTGTTTTAAGCTTGCTGTCCTTGTGTGGTAGTCAGCTTCAAGATCTCCTCAATGACCTCTGCCTGATGCCCTTGTGTAGTCCCCTCCCATACCGAATAGAGCAGATCCGTGTACCCATGAGGATTCTGTGTGACTTCCAAGGTTATAAAAGATATTCTGGCTTTCACCTTGCCCTCTGTTGGATCACTCACTTTGGGAGAAGCCAGCTGTCATGTCATGAGGACATGTGGGCAGGTCTATCAAAAGACCCACATGGTAAGAAATTGAGGCCGCCTGCCCGTAGCCACATGAGTGAAACATCTTAGAAGCAGATCCTCCGGTCCTAGTCAAGCCTTCAGGTGACTGCAGCCTCTGTTGGCATCTTGACTGCAACCACATGACAGGCTTTGAGTTGGAACCCTCCAGCTAAGCCATTCCTGAATTTCAGACCCATAGAAACTGTGAGAGCATAAGTTTTTGTTGTTTTAAGCCTCTAAATTTTAGGGTAATCTGTAGTGCAGCAATACATGACCTCTCCTGTACACAGTATACAGTTTCCCACACATATGGGCCCCTCTTCTGGGAATACCTTTCATCTGAATAACTCCTGCTCATCCTTTGAGACCCAGCTCTCTAGTTGCTTCCTCCAGGATGCCTTCATCGACCTCTTCCCTCAAGATTTGGCCAAATGCCTCTCCTCTAGGCTGCCATGATGCCCTGGGCACGTCTCCATTCCTGTATTTATTACAATGTCCAGTCATTATCCATATGTCTGATAGTCCCACTAGACTATGACCTCTTTAGAGGCAGGGGATTGTACCATTTTGGCATCCTCGGTGCCAGTAACAGTACCTGTAACACAGTAGGCACTTACTACATGTTGAAATGAATAAAAGAATGAAGTAAACTGCTCTGGAATCATGACTCTATAGTGACTATATTCCTTTACCTGGAAAGTTTTTTAAACATCTGCCACTACTTGCTTGACCTGCCACTTCACATGGGTCAGTTATGACTCCATCTACTGACATCTTCATTCACAGTTCTTGGTCACACTACTCCTTCACTTCCTGCAGGGGCTCTTGATCAGAAGAACACATCAGAATCACCTGTGGAGATTTAAACACTATACTCATATCCCAGTCCTGCCCCCAGAGATTCTGAATCACTAGCTGTGAGATAAGCTTCAGACACGTGTATTTTAAACAACTCCACTGGTGACTTTTCATACCCGTTTATATTCATTGATTTGTTGATACCTAATCTATGCCCCAAAAGAATATGAGGTTTATAAGAACACAATTATTAAAATGAAACAACAATAACAAAACCCCCAACTCTTAAATAGGGAGTACAAGAATAAAAATAAGTAATAATAAAGCTGGTGGGAGAAGAACATTACAGGCTTGGGAAACTACTGCAATGGAACATCATTTTTTTTTAAAGTGCTTCCTTGAAGTCAAGGTAAAATGAGATTTGGATGGTTTATGCAACTCAGTATTTGAAAGAGGTAGCATGTAAGTTTTTTAGTAAGGACAACCTTTTTGCTAGTATTGAATTATAAGAGGAATTTATATCACAGGTCTTTAAATAAGGGGCACTGAACAACATAATACTTTTTTTCTTTTTTTAAAAAGATGACCAGCAAGGGGATCTTACCCTTGACTTGGTGTTGTCAGCACCACGCTCTCCCAAGTGAGCTAACCGGTCATCCCTGTATAGGGATCTGAACCTGTGGCCTTGGTGTTATCAGCACCGCACTCTCCCAGGTGAGCCACAGGCCAGCCCCCAACACAATACTTTTGATGATTTTTTTTTTTTTTTTTTAAAGAAAAAGTGCAGGAACATTTTACATACCACTACTTCCAAAAAAAAAGTCCAAAGCATAATGCTAAATTCTAGGTTAATAAAGGTATTTCTATGGAGAGCCAAATAATAAAGTATGTAGCTTCCCTATCATTTACCTTACCCTAAGAGAACTACAGAATCTGGAGAGGGAAAAAGCATTAATATTCAATGGTCTCAGTCAGACTTTTTGCAGAAGCTCAACAGCATCTTTCCACTCCATCTCCTTACTTGGCAGTCCAAACTTGGGATATTTTCCCACTGCAGCTCTACTTGCCAAGAATAGCAGGTAGAGATGGAAAGCTTGGAGGTGGGGATTAAATGCTAGGAACATCAGTTCACAAAGGCTCAGAATCACTGCACTGTA
This sequence comes from Galeopterus variegatus, assembly GCF_000696425.1. Classification (NCBI taxonomy): domain Eukaryota; kingdom Metazoa; phylum Chordata; class Mammalia; order Dermoptera; family Cynocephalidae; genus Galeopterus; species Galeopterus variegatus. Next base: position 29,456 of record NW_007740089.1, on the reverse strand, counting down.
TCATCAGCAAATGATGGGAGGATAGGTGCATTTCATCTGTAAGTGTTAGTGCTGTGAGTGCTGCATTGTAGTGCAGGCTACAGTGATCACATCCAACCAGAAACATGTGCTCTGCCTACCAACAGGTTGGAAGTTCAAGGACACATTTCTTAATAAATTATTTCAAAGCTTCAAAGTAAAACATCAAACCTCAAAAACTTACAGAATGTTAGAGACAGGAACAGGAAGCTGTCTGGAGGGAGTAAGTTAAATAAATAGAATAGAACACATAATCAAAGATCCTCCCTTGCTTAGGTGTGGCTATGATTCCCAGCAGATCTTTGCCAATCTGGCCCATCCAGATACACCTAAATTTTATTAATGGTCAAACTGGTCAGTGGGGTATCAAATCACGTGAACTCCTGCCCTTCTTTGCCAAACACAACGGGCAGCTCTGGGGATCACAGATAAGTCTTAGGACTATAGATGCAGAATGGGAGAAGATTGGAGCCATAGAATAATACTCTGTGCCATTAATATATAGAGCAGCATTCTATGGTCCCAATATTCTTTCAGAAAATTTGCGAAGGTTGTAAGGAGTTAGAAATATGCTGGCAAGTTCCAATTCATTTGTGAAGAGACATTTTATCAGTGCTGTCCAATAAAACTTGCACCAATGATAGGAATGTTTTATATCCGCATTGTCCAATATGGTAGCTACTAGGCACCTGCGGCTACTGAGCATTTTAAATTACTTAATAAAATCTTATTTAAGACTAATGCACTTAAATTTAAATAGTAGCATGTGTTTAGTGGCTATCATATTGGACAGTACAATTCTATAGGGTATGGACCAAACTTCTCTTCTGGAACTGTTAATTGAGGCTCTTCACTTCACCTGTGGGTCAGAGATATTCCCAAGTAAAGCTGTTATGTTCTTGGCAACCTGGTCGTGACTTGTGCCCTGACTCTGGCAGCAGCTGCAGCCAAAGGTCAACTCTGAGCCTCAGGGGAGAAACACCCCTCAGTTATTCTAGGTCTCTGGATGCCATTAAAAACCATCTAGTCAAAAGAGCCCCAGGAAATGAGGGCTGAGACACCAGGGTTAATAGTACCACCTTACCTTTGAACAGCAACAGCAGCAGTAACCTATCTAGACTTCAGCAGCCACTGTGTTAAGTACTTTCCTGCTGTGGTACATAACATGACTTGATTTTCCCAACCTCCATTTCACCCTCTTTCTAGCTGGAGAGGTTGAAAAGCATAGAATCATGTTTCCCAGACCCCTGTGTGTGGCAGCATCTGGATGTGTACTACATGCTTATGGGAGACCTGGAGGCCAGAGTGAGTGAGAGGCCATGTCCTGCTTCTACGGCTGCTGGAGGGCCAGGACACGAGTTGAGTACTCAGAATGAGAAGCAGGGTGGCAGCCGTACTCAGCATTTCAGTGTCCTGGTCACCACATTGTTGGTGCTTAGAGATGACTGGTGGTTCCTGGGGTCAGGTGGGAGCCATTCCTGACCTCTGGATTGCTGCTCCAGAGGAGTGTCCTTGGATCCCACAGTCCCTGATTTCTACGACCCCAGACTCTCCAATGGTTTTGGGAGTACCTCACTCCTTACATGCAATCCTTTTCTGCTCAAAATACTTACAGTGATTTGTTTCTTGCACTGTTTTCCTGATTGACACACCTGCATATCTAATGTAATCCCCTCAGTAGCCATCTAGGGTAGGTATTTTCACCACTGTCTGTTTTGCAGATGACCATCAAGCCCAGTTCTCTTTGTGGCAAGCACTTTGCATATTTAAGGTCTCATCCCTTCTCCACAAATCTCTGACTGTTTCATGGACTGGTAAAAGCCAGCGCACGCATTTAGAATATCACTGCTTCTTTTTATGATGAATTTGTACCCAAAGCAGAAAGGAACAGAATATAATGGCCACTTGCAGAGGAAATGATGTTATCTTTGCTACAAAATAGCATTGTCACCTGTGGACATAAATTTAATCCCAAGCTAGCTGGTTTCCCACTGAGAAAATCACAGTTCCAGGTACATACAATAAACCACTAACCACAGACAAGCAGCTACAAATACGGTTCCTGCTCAGGAGCAATCTGGACAAGAGAATGTAGGTGGCTGAAGTAATCTATTACCAACTGGGAAACAGTCTGAAGGACAGCTTTCTTTGGGTGAATCCATGCAGTTACCTACCTCTTGAAAGAATGGTGTCTAAGAATTGTCACCTCCAGATCCCTGATACTCACCTATGAGCTAGATACCAATTATCCCCTTTGTAGGATGAGATATTAACTATTCCATGGACAGAGGTTAAAAGAAGAAAACAATCATTCCTAAACTGGGATGTGTCTTCGGCAGCACATCTCCTATCCCTTGCCTTCCCGCAGTAGCTGTGTGGTATGGAAAAGGGCAGCATGACAGATTGACCTCTCAACTTTGTCAAAGGCTGCCTGCAAGCTTTGATTATATAGCTGGGGACTATCCACATCCTTCTCACTCTTCTGTTGCTAACTTTGGGCGACTTGATTGTTCTAAAGCCCATCTTTCCTGGGGCAGGCATGAATGATAAAATTCAAACTCAAACCAATTGATTTGGCTTTTTAGTATCATTAGAATCTAGAAGTTTATCACCTCAAGAGCTTCTTTTTTACCTTTCCAATGGGTCAAGGAACAAGGAAGGATGCAGTGTTCAGGGATTTGGGGAACAAATTTAATTGTCAGATTCTCCAAGCACTGTAATGATTTACTTCACTTTAACTGTAATTAAGATAGAATGGAAATGTAGTAAACAGTACCACACAAAACATACCAGAATAATTGATACAGCTTTCAAAGGCAGCAAATGTTCAAGCAATAACTTAGCTTCGGATGGCACAAATGCTCCTTGCTACTTACTTGTTTATGCAGACAATGGAATTCAGCTAATTTCTCACTTGTCTCTCCAATCCCTTCCCTTTAATTTACCACCATAGTATTTTGATTATTTTTCTCCAAGAAACTACAAGCATTTTTAGTTCAATGAACAGGCTGTCTGGGGTTCTTGCAATGCCTATCCTCTTTCCCTCACCTGGGGCATCCTCAACAGGTCAGGATCTTTGCAAGGGGACAAAGCAATTGGCTTTTGTTTTATTAACTATTTATAAACCATTGCCTGTGCCCTATAGCAGCAAAGGACTTCCAAAAGCATAGAAGGCTTATTTAAGTATTTCAAATGGAGGTTCCACTTTCATCTCATTAGCAGGGTATTCAGAACAAAAATTTTGTTTCATAATTATAAACCAAGAGCCTATTCTTCTCGATAGATTTGGAAAAAAGAGATCTGGCTGAAAAGGGATTCTATTTGGAATTTTTGTCAAGACTTCTGCAAAACAATCCTTTTCCATGAAAGGGGTATAATTACTGGACTGCAAGTTTTTTGAAGGCAGCAACTGTATCTTCTCCTGCGTACATCCCAGTACTCACCAGGACTTAACGCACAGCGGGGGCTTACTAAATAGCTGATGAACTGAATTCTCAGGAATCCACAAGTAACACTCTCATCTCTAATGACAGTTAATAACCTTGGGGACAGGGCTCCCAGCTTTCCCCACTCGATTAGTGGGCTCGCAGCAACCTAAAGCGGTGAAGATGAAAGCTCAGTGCTGTCTCTCTCCCATTTTTGTTTGAACAATCTTTCTATGTTACTATGGCAACGCCTGGTACCAGGATGTTCTGTAAATGAAAGTGGGAAGGAGGAGATCATGAGATTGATGGAGTTCATAGAAAAATCTGCCCAGAGGGCAACCTCTTTGGCAATCTGCAAAGCTTGTGCATGTCCCATTTTATAATAAGTGCATTTAAATAATACATGACACTATACAGAACAGATACAATATGTTGAAACAGAGATCCACTGAGCCCAGGAAAACTGCACTAAGTATGAGATTATAAGTGAATATTTTAAGACATTTGAAAAAATACCAGAGAGAATTTAGTCCATAGATAAGACACTTTCTCATTTCAACACATAAAGTTTATAGCTGCAGAATTCCAAAGATGAGTACATGAGGCTATTCTGAGTGCAGGCTGGATGATAACCTGAGATATGACCTGAATGATGAAGTACATTGGTCGCTGCAATTCCAAAGGGTGGGGATAAACTGACCAAACAAAGACACCTGTTAGTGATACTTGCCCTCTGATATGTACAACTTCAAGGCTGTTAAATTTGAAGCTGGAATTTGAGACAAGGGGGGATAAAGGGCATGAAGTAGCTGACACTTGAACCATAAAGTCAAGGTTCTCCATACCAGTTTTGCACTGCACCAAAGATAACTTATCAAAAAACCCCAGGCTGGGAATGCATCTGACCACCCAAAACAGGCGCTGTAACACTGTGGGAAACCTTCTATCCTTCAGATAATTTTGTGTTCGGATGTTTGAAGAAAACTGCTATGGCATCTTGATTTATGGCTTCATTAAAATGTTTGGGTTTCAAACCTCCATCAACATTTATTTGAATTAACAGCTCCTTAAAATGGAAATATTCGATGATAAATTAATGCAGTTTGGACCTTGTAAGAGGGAAAAGTAGAGCACTCTAGACACCCTTTTTATTCCTGCAGGGAAAGGGTAGTACTGTCTGCCACGGCATAGCAGCAGTCTCAGGACAGGGTGGGTGAGAAGAGCAAGGGAAACCATGAAGACAGCAATCACCGGTGCTCAGCCAGGAAGAGCAGAGACATCCACTTTCTTTCCAGAAATGTATTAAGGAAAAGGTCTAAATTACTTCCTCTGTGCAAAGATCACAACCACCTTAGCAATTAAAGGGCTACTGTGTCTATCAAAGACATGAATTGACTTGGTGTCCACTGAGGGCTCAATCCAAAGATTTGACTTTGCAGTGGGCTGTTTATGAGGATTCTTGCAAGGACACAAGCATATGCACATTCCAGGTAGAAACTGAACTCATCTTTTTATACTCACGGCACTTAGCTACACCTAAAAGATATTATGTAGTTAAAGAATGAATGAAACAGCTACCACTTTCAGAGAGAGCCCCCAATTTTTTTTTTGTGACTTCTTGCTGTCCATTTGTTCCAACTGCCCCAGGATCTAGAGAAGATGCTGTTATTGCCATCAGCACTGAGGTTAACAAAGGCTCACTTATCCCTTTCTTTATAACAGGGAAATTTGGACCTAAAACTTACCTGGGTCAGTACACCTTTTACCCTGTTGACTGCCAGGGTTGGTTGAACTTGACTCCCTCAGTCTGTATCATCCAATCCATGAGCAAGTCCTGTTGTCTTTACTTCCAAGATGTTTCCTGACTCTCATACTTCCCATCTCCATATCACCCTAGTCCTAGCTATCACCATCTCTCTTGCCTGACTCGTGGAATCACCTCCTAACTGGTAACACTGCCTCCACTCCTGAACCAGCAGGGTTACCAGTTAGGAGGTGATTCACAACTCCAAGTCAAGTTCACTTGTCCACAAAGCAGCAGCAAAACATAAAGAATACTGTGTTATTTCTCTGTTTAGAATTCTCCAGTGGCTCCCATCACACTTGAAATAAAACCCAGCTTCTTATTTTTTGCTCATGCCTACATACTTTGTTTTATTCTACTTGCTCTCTCACTCACTACACTGTAGCCACAATTAGCCCTCTTCCTATTGCTGTTCCAAATTTCTGGACATGAGCAATGCTTAAACTATGCAACAATGTATTGCTTTTCAAAGGATTATTAATAATATACTTGTAACTGCTCAGAGACTGACTATAAACTTTCAGAGACAGGATGAGAGTGTAATCTGTCCACAGCAACAGAGATGAATCACTTTGATAGATTCTTTATGATGGTGCCTCATCTCCTCAATTCTTGGATTGGTTAAGAGTTTATAGTTAATCCTTCAATAACTCCCACAAGCACCTCATCACTCATCAGATGGTGACATCCTGGGTCCTAAAAGAGGTGCTGTTATGTAACACAGGCACTGATAGCAGCCTCTGGTAATGAATATTAAGATACAGCCTCAAATGAGATGGTATCAATAAAGACCTCCTGTCACCTGTACCCAAGAAATAAACTGGAAGAAGGCATGGTGTGTCCTTGCAGGCATTTTGACATAAGGGTGACGGGTGCAGGCACTGTGTCCTTTCATGATCATTTTCCCTCCCACCAAACCATACTTTTATAAGAATGTTCATGGGTATGAATGACCGAGTAAATTTCCTTTCTCATCCTTTTTTGACTTTTGCACTAAGGTTACAGTAATCTCATAAAGTGAACAGATCACTTAATAGAATGGTTAGTTTTGTCCATTTACATTTATTGTGCTTATAGACATTTGGATTTATTTCTGCCTTGTCCTATTTATTTAACTTTCTCTATGTCTATTTTTCCTCCTTGATTGCCTTCCTTTGGAATGAAGTTTTTTTTCTCATCCCAATAGTTCCATTCTACTGGTTTGGAAGTAATGAATTCTATTCCTATTCTCTTTTTTTTGAGAGGTGTTTATTACTTTTAGTTTCATATAAAACACAGGACATACATTTTATTAGCCTACATATTGCTATTCTTTTAGTGGTTCTCTTGGAATTTTGCCATGCCTTCCTAAACTTGACAATGTCTATGTTAACTGATGTATTTTCCATCCTCTCAAACAATGAAAGGAACTTAAAAGACTTTGATTCTGCTCATCTCTTCCCAACATAAATGTTGTTATTGTCTAGTATAGTTCTTCAGTCTTGTTTTTCATCAACCCACAAATTAGACAATAAAACATTATTATTTAATATAGAAAATGTTTCCTGGATTGACTCCCATGTTTGCCAATTTCTTTGCTGACTATTCCTTCTTACGTTTAAGACTTTCCTTCTGAGAAAAATTTTCTCTTCCTTAAGTATATCTTTCAGAAGTTCTGTAAATGAGGGTCCATCTGTGAAAATGTTCTACTTGGTTGATAGTTATTTCCTACCACCACTTCAAAGATATTATTGCACTGTATCCTGTAGTGGCTGTTGAGAAGTCAACCATCAGTTTAAATGTTATTTTTTTATAAGGAACCTTTTCCTCTGGCTGCTTATAAGACAATCTATTTTCAGTTTCATTGTTTGTATATCCAGGTGTGGAGTTCTTGTTATTTACTTTTCTGGGGACTCACAGTATTCCCAGAACCTGAGTATTCATATCTTTCATACAGCCTAGAAAATATTGTAAGCCATTATGTCTTTTAATATTTTTTCCTCTTCTTTGTCTCTATTCCCCTTTGCTCGATCCCCAATTACACCTATGTTAGGCCTTATCACACTATCTTGCATGTCTTAATCACTTTCACATTTACCTTCTTATTTCTCCATAATATATACTCCAGGTAATTTCTTAAGCTCTGTGTTTTAGTACATTGATTCTTTTTAAAAGATATTTAATCTGCTATTTAACCCATCCACTGAGTTTTAAATTTCAAGATCACATATTTTTCATTATATAAGCTCTAGCTGGTTCTTTTTTCAAATCTAACTAGTCAGTTTTTTTGATAGTCTATTATATCAAAATCCACCCCCCTTTCAATCTTTTATTTGTTTAAATATTTTTACATAGTTTGATAGACTGTCTTTTTCTAAAATGCCTGCAACAATATTTCTACTTCCAAATGCCCTCTCAGAACTTTGCCAATCATCATTAAGAGGTGAAATCTATTTTCCTTTCCCTCAAACCTGGCCAGCCCATTGTAATTTCCTCGATGAACACAATATTGTAGAAGTGATGCTGCATGACTCTGTGGCTAGGTTAGGAAAAGTCATATGCCTCTGCCTGCTCTCTCTGCAGATCCCCTGGAAACCAGACACCATGCTGTTAGGAAGCCAAGGCCATATCTGGGTGCTGCGGCTGATAACTCCAGCTAAGGTCCCAGCTGGAGCCAGCATGAACCCCCAGAAAGATGAGTGATACTTTCAGAATATCCCAGCAGCCAGCTGTTGAGTCACTTCCACCTTCAAGCCATCTAGCTGAGGATCCTATAGCACGGAGCAGAGGTAAACCATTTCCCCTGTACCCTGAGTTCCTGATCCACAGAATCCATGAACATGAAAACGGTGTTTTACATCACTAAGTATGAGGTAATTCATTAAACATTAGTCGATTATGAGAATACCAGTTAGTTCATATTCAGTATCTGATAATTCTAATATTTGAAGTTCCTGGCAGTCTCAATCAGTCTCTCTCTCTTTCTCCTCTTTTTTGCTGACTCTGGCTTATCACAGCTTATTTCCGTATGCATTT
>NW_007740089.1:19032-20840 GCF_000696425.1 Galeopterus variegatus | reverse complement strand
AACAGTGCAATATGACCAGGACATGCTCAGAACACAGTTTTGAAGATGACTATCAACCAACCAAGGGAAGCCTGGTAAACAATGAAAACAGGTGAAATGAAATTAACCATTGGTAACACGAAATCTTCCTACAGACAGATTTAGAATTCTAAAAGCCTATCAGAAAGGGTGGCATATATTTCAGTTTTCTGTATACATCTAATCATATCTAGAGAGTTAAAGAGTTTAATAAGTGTTAAATAAGCAGTAACACCTCAGATGGACTAACTTGAAAAGATCACATGCTGTCTTTACTTATGTTCTTCTTTTGTATTTGGTGGGCTTTTCCGATGTTATATGACTCTAATGCACAGATCTGATGATACTCAGGGCTGGATTTTGTCTTGTTTTGTTTTTAGTGAAAAAACATTCACTCATTTATAAATTCTAGAATCAGATAATATTAAGAGTAGAAACCTTACAGATCACTTGTTGCTCTTTTTATAGGTGGCAATGGAGTTTGGATGTGTTGTCCCCTACAAAATCCATGTGAAAATTTGATCCCCAATGTTGCAGTGTTGGAAACTGATTGAGTCATGGGGGTGGATTCTTCATGAATGGATTAATACTCTCCCTGGTGGTGGGGGTCCTGAGTGAGGTCTCACTCTATTAGTTCCCAGGAGAGCTGGTTGTTTATAGGACCCTGGCACCTCTNTCCTCTCGCCATGTGATCTGCTTGTACCTGCTGCTTTCCGCCATGAGTAGAAGCAGCCTGAACCCATGCCAGATGCAGCTGTCCCAGAATCATAAGCCAAATAAAGCTCTGTTCTTTATAAATCACCCAGTCTAAGGTAATTCTGTTATAGCAACACAAATGGACTAATACAGGTGGTTAAACTGAGATGCCTTATAAATGGGTAAACTGAGGTTCAGAAAGGTGAAATAATAGCAAGTTAGTAGCAAAGCTTATATTAGAATCCAGCTTTTCTGACTCTCAAATGTTGCTGCCACAGAACTACTCTTCTGTTTTATGTGATATATCATGGGGAAAACAGCAACTCCTGCAATAGGTTTCTCTATATTCTGTTTCTTTGAACACTACATTCAAGAATGGATGTCAGAAATCTTGTCTAAGTCTCCCACTTTACAGATGAGTGATCATAGGTTCAGAGAAGTCTCCCCATCTACTTAGTTCTCAAAATGTCACAAGTCCTTGACCCTTTCAGTTTTTTTCTTCTACTTTTCATTATAGTCTCAACTCTTTTCCTCTTGATTTTTCTTTCCATTTCTCCTTACAAACATGAAATATCTGCTTAAGAAAGAGGATTTTCTTACATACTGTTCCAAGAAAAACTTGATTAGAACTTGTATCAGCAAAACCTAAAGGACAAGTTATCAGCTGGGTCCCAATGTGAATGATTACAGCATCACAAAACGTGTTTAAAATGCCGTTTTCCTAATTACTCCATTGCTAAAATTTTCATTTAGGTCCTGTACAGATGAGCCACATAACTCCTAGAGGACAGCATTACCACAGACTACACTGTGAATGGTGCCCCTACAGTTGTGCAGTGTACAACCTGAATAACATTAGATGGTGGCTCTGATTTCATTCGTCTCATATACCCAGATTTTTTTTTTTAGCTCTTTTAATACCATCATAGCAGAGAGTTGAAATAAATCATGTTTTCCTTTATCTTTCAGCCTTTTTGATCTGTGAATAGCAATATTTATCCACATTAGTCTATGAAAACTTAAAGTTAAAGTGGTTCTGGTCACCCATTCATTTATTTCAAGGGCACCACATCAACAGATGGGGTGATGATGAT
>NW_007740089.1:15868-18240 GCF_000696425.1 Galeopterus variegatus | reverse complement strand
GATCTGTGAATAGCAATATTTATCCACATTAGTCTATGAAAACTTAAAGTTAAAGTGGTTCTGGTCACCCATTCATTTATTTCAAGGGCACCACATCAACAGATGGGGTGATGATGATGGTGATGATGACAAAACTCCATAATAGAAACTATTAATGAAACAATGCTTTAGAGTTCCATGGCAATAGTGGTAAGAATTAGTTGTATCTGAGAAACATGCCTCTTGTCTTTATTTTACTGTATACTACAGGATATCAAACAAATCCAGTGCTTGACAGGCTGTCTTGTTTCATTTGTTCTCCCTTCACCTAGAGTTTTAGGCTTAGAGCCAGGAACAGAGAGATGACTAGTTGACTACCCGAGATTCATGTTTCCCTCCCACAGTGTAGATTTGTTCTTGGAAAGTGGCTTTCCAGCCACAGACAACATTCCCCAGTTCTCTTGCACCTAGATGGGGCCATGTGACTAGATCTAGTCAGCAGGGGGAGGGGAGCAGAACTTTACATATATCACTTCCAGGCAGGGGAGTATACACATCCAAAATCTTGTCCCCCTCCCCCTCCATCATGATCTTGAAGGCCAACACTGAAAACGGTGGGATCATAAGATGGAAGAAACTTGAGTCCCGATCACATCCTGGAGGAAAGCCGGCCAATCAGAAACAAACATCTGCTTTGGAATTTTTTGTAAATAAGAAACAAACGTTTGTTAAGCCACTGTAATCTTGGGGATGTTTGTTACAGAAGATAGTGTATACTGACTGAAACAATGAATATCTTTTGGTTGGCTGTATGAAACTCTTTTTTTTCTCCCATATAAAAAGAGGTTTATTTAGATGTTAGAATCATCTAGTGATTGAACAAGATTGGACATTAAATGATCCAGACTTCAGGGCTGATCTTCAGAGCACCCATCACCAAGGCCCCCTTGGATTTCCATGTGTCACAGGGAATGGCTCGGTCAGTCTGCGTGTTGGCCATTGTGCTTTGGAACATTTTTCCAACTGAAGGCTGGGACTGCAGTTTTTGAAGACATGCTCTGGCCTGTAGGGACCAGGGAGGTCCTTTCTATAAAAAGTGCTATTCCAGGAATTCCCGACAGATACCTTTGGAAATTTAGTAATTCTTGGGGAGGGCAACTGCTGCCTTCCTCAGGCTTGAACTGGAGGTACAGCTAGGCACTTTTGCCAGCAATCACCCAAAAGGGACCCGTCTTGGAGTTTCCTTGAATCTGGCTGTGATTGTAAGAACCAAATGTTTGCTAATCTAAGACTTGTTTGCAGACCACAGAAAACTGTGGTTAGGAACACACCACAAAATTGAATGACAATATTTTCCAAAAATATTTTTTACATCACTTTAAATAATTCACAAAAAGCTACAAAAGCCATATTTACCAGGACACACCTGTTAAATAAAAACATTGTTTTGGGTTAGCATACCTATATACAGGGCTATGAACACAGACTCCAGTTTTCTCTCCTTTTAACCACAAGTGTTATCTATATACATGCACAGATATACTGCTTTCTACGAATGTGACAAAAGCCAGGAAGCCCACTCATAACTTAAGGGCTTTGCCCTTCACAACTGACCTGCCACTCCTGTCCTCCTTAGGGGTGTCACTGAATTCACTGGCATCGCTGCCCAAAGCCTCCTGGTCTGCGTCATCCCTGTCCATGGCCCTTCATTGGTACCACGGGCCCAACAGGTTCTCCTTGGAGCCCAACTTCCTCCTTTCATTCAAGCTGAGCCCTGCCTGTGCCTTCCTGCTGGGCCAGTGCCCACCTTCCTTCTTCAGGAGCAAGTGCAGTCTTCCAAACACTGGGCTAGGGCCAGCCAGGGTCTCCTGGAAGGCGGAGAAGGCCAAGCTCTGCAATAGCAGCCCCAAGTGGGGACTGAAGAGGCTGGCTGGCTTGCCCCCCAGGAAATGCTCTTTCCAAAGTGGAACAGCTGGGTGGAGGGCAGGGGGAGAAGCCTGTGAAGGACAGGCTGGGTAGGACCCTGGCCTGTTCCTCGGCCCCCTTCTCTCTCTCGCTCCCTCGGCCCCCTCTCCATGCTAAGTCTCTGCTGTCCAAGTTCAGCTGGTGGGTAAAGTCACTCCAAGACAGGGTGAGGTTGGCCTGGGGTTGGCCATACTTCTTGGCTCCCAGGCTAGGAGTCAGGACGCTCCAGCTCTCATAGGTCACATGAAAGGTGCCCCCAGTGCCTCCAACCTCCACACCAGCTCTGGCACAGTTGGGCAGCTGATCAAAAGCACTTTCGGTGGCGGCAGGCTTGGACCCTTGCTGGCTCTGGTCTTTGTGACCATAAACATTTGTATGAAATTCTTTTTTTTTTCCTTTTTGTCTTTTTTTTTTTTACTGACCGGTAA
>NW_007740089.1:6639-15223 GCF_000696425.1 Galeopterus variegatus | reverse complement strand
CGGCGGGAGCGCCTCCGCGCTCCCAAGCGGCGCACTCTCCAGTGCGCCACCGGGCCGGCCCTGAAATTCTTTTTAAGAGAAGAGACTATCTTTACATATTATATCCTCTTCAGTAACTTTAATAATAAGTGCTTAATAAACGTCCACGAAAATTTGCCTTGGGAAAGGATAATTTTTGGAAGCTGTCCTTCTGTGGGAATTTAAGATTTTGTTCATTTGACTTTTAAGGGAGACACCCAGGATCTAGCACAGTGCTATCACATAGTAGGCACTCAAATATTTGTTGACTGAATGAAACTAATGTTTATCTTTGTCTATCAGTCTCGCTCAGTGTCCCTTTGAGTTCCAGAATGGCTATGGACTGGCTGAGATCCAGGGGAAGCTCCTCAGTACATCAGACAACCCACAGGACCCCACGAGTCAAAGACTAGACCTCAAATGAAGTAAAACTAACAAACAAGCAAACAAGATTAAAGGGATTCTTGTTTCAATGATATGCTCTATGATTTTTAGGCAAGTTGCTCAATGTCAAAGAATTCTTCTTTGAAAGATAAGAGAAAGAGGAAGAAAAATGGAGGCGAAATAGAGTTGAAAGGATGGAGAATGTTTTTTTTAAGACATTCTCACCCCTACAGCTAGAGATCACAAAAATGTTCTAAATCATTATACATAATTCAAAAAGATCATAGAAAAATGGAATTAAAAGACAATAGAAATCTTTCCAGGAACTTTTTGAAGACTCCTCATATTCAGTGTAATTTCTATTATAGAGTAAAAACCCCCAAAAGCATACAGGGTCTGAAAATCACAATTGTTTGGCATTTGGTGATTTGCATATATACTGCAAAATCCTGTTAGTTAACTACTGAGGCTGTCTCTGCTAACTGCACAAGAGGATTTGCCAACACTGAGAATAAAATACATTAGGAGTCTATCATTTAGCATAGTTCTGTCTAGAACTAAGCTAGAGTCCTATATTTCTAGATTATTGGATTTTATTCTACTGATACCCCAAGAAAGCATAATTTTTTGAAGCTTAAAAATACACATTACTATATTTTTCATAAACTGAAATTTACTTTTCTTATTAAAAAGTTTTCTACTGTATGCATGATAATGACTTAAATTACAATATTATTCAAAGAATTTAAAAGCTCTTTATTCCTTAATGCAGAGAAAATTTATTCACTACATAAGTTAATTTAAAATGATGGTGCCTGCTATAGCTGGGCTCATACTGACATGAACACGCATCTGAAATGTTACCTGTTAAGGGATACAGATGATCAGGGTTATCCTCAGTGGCATCTAAGTAGCCATGGCAACAACTGAAGACTCAATAGTTGATGTCACTATTGTACAGGTTTCTGATGAACTTGACAACACATCACTGAGGTCTGGCCGCTTCCTTAATCCTGCTTTTTTTCTGAATAAATAATTTAGTACAATGAATAGATCCATTGTACTGTAGTGTTTAACTTCCCAGCTCAGCAAATTTAACAACTGTTACTCAACTGATGGTCTGTTGCCTATTTGATTAGTTTTAGGCTTTTTATCTTCTCGCTCTTCTATTTCTTGGACACTCACTACCCCAATTCTCTGCCAAAATTCACCTCAACAGTCCATTTGTGCAGTTAGCAGACAGCCTCAGTGGTCAATCAACGGAATTTTGCAAGATATTTACAAATCATCAAATGCCAAACCATTGGGCTTTTCAGACAACTATTTGCTGGGCTTTTGTGGACTTTTGCTCTATTATGGAAATTGTATTCAATAGCAAATAAAATATAATGGCTTAAAACTGTCCACATCATTACAATCTCTAACTGTGGGAGTGATAGTGGCTCAAAAAAAACCTCTATCCTTTCAACACTAATTCTCTCTTATTTTCTTCCTCCTCTCTCATTTCCTCCTCTGACCTTCCACTACCCTGATCTAATTTCTTCATTTTTCTTTTTTTTTTTTGTCCTTTTTTTTTTGAGACCGGCCGCACCATGCTCAGCCAGTGAGCACACCGGCCATCCCTATATAGGATCCGAACCTGCGGCGGGAGCGCTGCTGCGCTCCCCAGCGCCGCACTCTCCCAAGTGCGCCACGGGCTCGGCCCTAATTTCTTCATATTTTTATAATAACTCTGGACTCCACCATGACTTCTTTTCTGATTCCTTATAGTCCTTTATCTGCATTTCTTAATTCTTTGTTTCTCTGGGACCCTATGCTTCTTCAAGACATTTTTATCATCTCCCTTCTCCTCATTGAACCATATCATCCTTCTCCTGGGGAAACAAAGCAAAACATAAATCAGATTTTTTTTTTCACTGGTCCCATGACCACCTCTTGTATTTTCTCTTTTGGAGTACTGTGATTACTGAAGGAAAAATGAGCTGTGCTGGATAGGCTTGGCAGTAAGGCACAGTAACCTTCAGCAATGAACCAGTAACGATGTGAAAGAAGAGCCAAGACTAGCAGGAGGGGGAGCTGGAGAAAACTAACCTGGCTACAGACGTTGCTGTTGACAACTTGGGAGGTCCAACTCATGATGTTCAAAGGGGTGTGAGATATTCGGCCTTCATGTGGGCAGGTAACCAGGGCTCAGTTGTAAAGTCTACGTTGAGGTAATATCCAAAGATTCAAGGCCAAGTCTGCTTCCCTGTCACAGTTCTGGGTGAACAGTCAATTGAGGGCAGGCCTTATATGCTGAGGACTTATGGGAAAAAGGATCCAGTTCCCTTGGGGAAGATGCTGGCAGGAGCTTAGCAGGCAATCCTGAGATGAATTTTATAGCAAGGTTCTAATGTCCAGAGAAAACTGGAGCACCAAATGAGAAACCAAGGCAGAAGTCTGAGGTGGAGGGGAGTGGGTGGACACTCGGCTGCACTTACACCTACCTGCCCTAGCAGAGGTGAGAGGAAATAGCAGGTGAAGGCCTCAGAGACAGCAGTAGGGAATGCGGGGGAGGGATCGTTGCTGTAGGACCCAGGAGGTGGCAGTAAAACATCAGCTTACATCCTTCATGATCGGAGAATTCCCTACTGTAGTGTTCGCTCTACAACCCCTTCAAAGCTTTTCTATAATTAACCATAGTGTGACAGAAACAGTTTAAGGGCTGATGTTCTCTGCCCTTCACCGAGCTGATGCAGCCCAATAGTTTGCCATGTTTATATAATTCCTCAATTCCTTTTTACCCTCTGACACACAGTGGGGCTGTCCCACTACTGTCTCTTCCTCTTACCACATCAGTTTGATGAGGCTTAAGTTCCGTGACTAGAATACGAGACTCAACACAAATTGTTAATGTTTCATTTGGCACTGTGAAGGAGATGTCATGGTTATACATGCTTCCTATTTGGCCTTTCCCACCTCCACCCTTCCAGGCCCAGCTGGTACCCAGAATAAACTGGATGAGGAGGAGAACCACCAGCACCCTGAAACATCTCTCATCATCTAGTAGCCCCTTCAGCAACCATGCAAGCTTGGCAGCTTTCACTCAGCAGCAGGGATGGGTGCAGCATTCTTTGAGGGCTAGATGAAGACAGATTTAACTCAAGAAACAATTAAGCGGATGTATATTGGGAGCCAGATTTCTTTTCCCACCCTTTTTCACAGTTGCTATAATAATCTAAGACTTCTAAAAATATAGCCATAAGGATGGCACAACCAGAGCTTGCCAACCAAAAAATAATGAGGCTAAATGAACTGCAGATTCATCAGCTTATAAGAGGAATGGCCTAATGCCTCAATGGGTTGCAACACTTCTTTTCCCAAATATTACCAGTCAGTATCTGACTTGTGAGCCAATACCTCTATCCTGCTACTGTTTTTTATTTCTTTAAACAGAACCAAGGGGTAAACAAAAAGACCAGCCACCAAAGCTCCTAAAACAAGATGAGGCACATTGCAAGGAAAAAGCTGGAGGAGTTCACTGGCTGAAGTTGCAAAAGAAGAAACACAATCAGATTGCACAACTGTCTTCAGTGGGTCGCAGTTTTCCAAGTACAAGGGCTATGACTTGCGTGAAATATGAGAAGCTGCGGGATTCTGGAAAAGATACTGAACATGGAGTATGGAGACCTGGGTCTAAGTTCCTAGTTCTAGGATCTTGGGCAGAACACTGGCTTTTCTGGGTTTGCATTTCCTTACTACTAACATGGTGTTAAAATGATGCCTATCAGCACGGTTGTCAGGATGAGTCCATGGCACATTAGGTGGAAAAATTGTATAAAGTATAAAAGGCTTGTTGCCATCAGTCTCCCTCAGTTTTCATGTTGGTTATGAGCGCTAATCATTGGCTCTTCTATAAGTTTAGAACCAATTTTTTTTTTTTCCTTTTTGTCTTTTTTCGTGACCGGCAACGGATCGCAACCCTCAGTGTCGCTCCTGTACCGGACCGGGACCGGCAACGGGATTGCAACCCTCGGTGTTGTGCCCGCACCTCGCTCAGCCAGTGAGCGGCCGGTCTGTATGTGGGATCCGAACCCTCGGCGGGAGTGCCGCCGCGCTCCCAAGCGGCACACTGTAGCAGTGCGCCACCGGGCCGGCCCTAGAACCAATTATAACGTACCTAGAGAGTCAGAAGATGGATCAAAATGTTATCTTTGTTGTTAGTTAAGCTGAATTTAGAAATATGGCTTGACCTGTGGCTTCTTGCTATATCCTATAATGTATCATCTTTTTTTCATATTCTGTACCTGTCTTCTTGATTATAATATAAGCTTCCAGAAAGCAGAGATTTTGTCTTATATCTCTTTGTATCCCTAGAGTTTCCATGAGCCAAGCCCGTAGTAGGCGTTCTGNTTTCCCACCTCCACCCTTCCAGGCCCAGCTGGTACCCAGAATAAACTGGATGAGGAGGAGAACCACCAGCACCCTGAAACATCTCTCATCATCTAGTAGCCCCTTCAGCAACCATGCAAGCTTGGCAGCTTTCACTCAGCAGCAGGGATGGGTGCAGCATTCTTTGAGGGCTAGATGAAGACAGATTTAACTCAAGAAACAATTAAGCGGATGTATATTGGGAGCCAGATTTCTTTTCCCACCCTTTTTCACAGTTGCTATAATAATCTAAGACTTCTAAAAATATAGCCATAAGGATGGCACAACCAGAGCTTGCCAACCAAAAAATAATGAGGCTAAATGAACTGCAGATTCATCAGCTTATAAGAGGAATGGCCTAATGCCTCAATGGGTTGCAACACTTCTTTTCCCAAATATTACCAGTCAGTATCTGACTTGTGAGCCAATACCTCTATCCTGCTACTGTTTTTTATTTCTTTAAACAGAACCAAGGGGTAAACAAAAAGACCAGCCACCAAAGCTCCTAAAACAAGATGAGGCACATTGCAAGGAAAAAGCTGGAGGAGTTCACTGGCTGAAGTTGCAAAAGAAGAAACACAATCAGATTGCACAACTGTCTTCAGTGGGTCGCAGTTTTCCAAGTACAAGGGCTATGACTTGCGTGAAATATGAGAAGCTGCGGGATTCTGGAAAAGATACTGAACATGGAGTATGGAGACCTGGGTCTAAGTTCCTAGTTCTAGGATCTTGGGCAGAACACTGGCTTTTCTGGGTTTGCATTTCCTTACTACTAACATGGTGTTAAAATGATGCCTATCAGCACGGTTGTCAGGATGAGTCCATGGCACATTAGGTGGAAAAACTGTATAAAGTATAAAAGGCTTGTTGCCATCAGTCTCCCTCAGTTTTCATGTTGGTTATGAGCGCTAATCATTGGCTCTTCTATAAGTTTAGAACCAATTTTTTTTTTTTCCTTTTTGTCTTTTTTCGTGACCGGCAACGGATCGCAACCCTCAGTCTAAAAATATAGCCATAAGGATGGCACAACCAGAGCTTGCCAACCAAAAAATAATGAGGCTAAATGAGCTGCAGATTCATCAGCTTATAAGAGGAATGGCCTAATGCCTCAATGGGTTGCAACACTTCTTTTCCCAAATATTACCAGTCAGTATCTGACTTGTGAGCCAATACCTCTATCCTGCTACTGTTTTTTATTTCTTTAAACAGAACCAAGGGGTAAACAAAAAGACCAGCCACCAAAGCTGCTAAAACAAGATGAGGCACATTGCAAGGAAAAAGCTAGAAGAGTTCACTGGCTGAAGTTGCAAAAGAAGAAACACAATCAGATTGCACAACTGTCTTCAGTGGGTCGCAGTTTTCCAAGTACAAGGGCTATGACTTGCGTGAAATATGAGAAGCTGCGGGATTCTGGAAAAGATACTGAACATGGAGTATGGAGACCTGGGTCTAAGTTCCTAGTTCTAGGATCTTGGGCAGAACACTGGCTTTTCTGGGTTTGCATTTCCTTACTACTAACATGGTGTTAAAATGATGCCTATCAGCACGGTTGTCAGGATGAGTCCATGGCACATTAGGTGGAAAAACTGTATAAAGTATAAAAGGCTTGTTGCCATCAGTCTCCCTCAGTTTTCATGTTGGTTATGAGCGCTAATCATTGGCTCTTCTCTAAGTTTAGAACCAATTATAACGTACCTAGAGGAGTCAGAAGATGGATCAAAATGTTATCTTTGTTGTTAGTTAAGCTGAATTTAAAAACATGGCTTGACCTGTGGCTTCTTGCTATATCCTATAACGTATCATCTTTTTTTCATATTCTGTACCTGTCTTCTTGATTATACTATAAGCTTCCAGAAAGCAGAGATTATGTCTTATATCTCTTTGTATCCCTAGAGTTTCCATGAGCCAAGCCCGTAGTAGGCGTTCTGTCTGAAAAGGGACCATGATTAATCACATTTGTACTGTGTTCTTTGTGTGGAACTTCTCTCTCCACTAGCCTGGGAGCTCTCAGAGGAGCTGGCTCATGTCTTTTCATTCCCAGTACCTAGAATAATGCCTGGCACATAGTAGGTTCTTTATAAAAGTGTGTTGAAAGATAATGAAAATGGAAGGGTACCACATGGTCTGGTGCCACCCAGAGGTTGTAGAGAGGGATATAATGTAGGGCTGTCTTCTAAGTATTCTATTCTTGATAGCTTGTTCATTGAGGAAGAGCTCTACCTGCAAATTATCTGTTGAAAGTTTTATTTGAGAGTTTTCCCGATGACAAACTTCAGCTTTTGTCTACTTGTCAGACACCTTGGCTATCTGGGCATCTGTACTCTGAACATCTCAATTAGAGTTAGTCTGCTAACGTCCTTAGGAGAGAAGAACTGTCACTTGGTAATTAACTTAGAGCCATGACAGAAGCCTGTGACATCCGATGTTTCAGGATACAACACTGACCCTTGCTCTTCTCCCAAGGGACACACATACCATGAAACAATTTCCTTTGGAGTTGCTGGTGGAATCAGCTCACAACATGATATCCAGGATAAGATGGCACGCAGAGGTCTCCTAAAGGGGTGGGGACCTCAACACACTCTTCTGAAGAGTGCTGCTCCTTAGCTTAGGGCCTTGCAGAGGATCTGAGAAAGCAAGCCTTCCTTGTCTGTACAGATAAATTCTCAGTGCCTCACTGGGTTGCATGTGGGAGACACAGCTCATTCATTCACAGCCACCTGAGCAGGGCTGTTCTGGGGTCAGGCCCTCTGTTCTGTGTTATTCTCTCTGTGTTCTCTAAGCCCTGAGGGATGCCTCTAGAAATATCTGCATGTGTGCACTGTGTTTTGTGTATAACCCTGCACTGCTGTTCTCTGCGGGTACTGTGAGAATCCTCTTAATTTTTATTTTCTAGAATAAATCAGAGTAAAACTTAACTCTAAAGTTCTTCAAAGGATTCACCAACTCCTGTTTCAACATGAAGGCCAAGAAATTGATAGGCTAGAGACACAGGTCATTTTATTCCTGGCACAAGGCCCAAGCATCCTGCCTCAGTGGGCCCCAGATGCCAGGCTCTGTACCCACAGGGCTGATATAGGGCAGGAAAGGCTAAGGAATGTCAAAACTAACAATATGGTGCAACTGATATAGACCTGTGCAGCCACTGGCCACATGTGGCACTGAGCTCCTCAAATGTTGCTAGTGTAATGGAGACACTGAATTTTTATATTTCAATTAATCTCAACTAATTTAAATTTAAAAACTGATAACTAATTGAGTTATCAAAACAATTTTAAGCATGTGAATCTATCTTTCCAATTGCAAATTTTCTGAAATCTAAATGCCAATCAAATATTTCTGACAAAAATTATGTCTAAATTGAAATGTACTGTAACTGTAAACTATACAAAATGATTTCAAATATTTGGTCTGAAAAAAGAATGCAAATACCTCACTTATAATAATTTTTCTATATTGATTACATGTTGAAACGATAATGTTTTGTATATATTGGGTTACATAAAATGTATTATTTAACTGATTTCACCTACTTCTTTTCACTTTTTCTAATGTGGCTACTAGAAAACTTAAAATTACATTATGTGGTTTGTGTTCTATGTCTATCGAACAGGGCTGACCTAGACCGTAATTCCACTTCTCTCTAACGGAGTCTCACCTGACAATATGGAGCACCCAGTAAACCTGCCCACTGTTCCCCTGTCCAGTTCATTTCACTTTAGTGACAGGTTTCTCGGGTCTTCCACATGCCAGGCATTGTTCAGCATTCCTG
>NW_007740089.1:0-6026 GCF_000696425.1 Galeopterus variegatus | reverse complement strand
TTTCTCCGGGGGGGGGGGCGGAGCTGGCCGGCTCTGATCTGGCAAGCCAGCCATCTTCGCTTGGTGCAGCTCCTCAGTGAGCCGTGCCACTTGTGTGCCTCAGCGCGGGGCCCCCCGAGGCCTGTGGACCGGCCACCAATCCCACTCCACCTTCGGATCTCTGGTGGGGCTGGTGGTGTGGGGAGCCCCCAGCCAGCGTCGGGAGGGCAGGGAAGAGGATCCCGGCCAGACTGTCACTCCACCACACCTGGGGCTTTGGCCCCAGGTAAACCCCTTGCCTCGGGGAGGCAGATACCATCTCTGTGGCCTTCAGTTCGGAAAAACCCCAGACTGATTTCTGGTTGGGAGAGGGGTGACCGGGGTGCCCCCGAGCCCGCTTGATCCTGCCGGAGAGCTGACGGCCTGAGGGTGCTGAGCCGGCTGGCGCCGAGCCGGCGAGATTCAAAGAGGAACTGTGTGCTGTGGGATCCTCCCCCGGGGGGCTTGCGCCCTGGTGTGGGAGATAACTCAACCACACAGGGGGCCGCAATACCGAGGGGAAGGTGGGAGGCCCAGAGAGGACCTTGACCTGGGCTGCAGGAACACCCACAGTGTCTGTGGCGGAGGCCTGAGACCCCTTTGGGGCCGGGCGGGGCTGACAGACGAGGATTGCAGAAGACACGCCCCAGCCCTGTACGAAGCGCACAGAGAGGGGAGGGGCCCAGCAAAGGAGGAGGAGTCTCGGAAAAAAAGACGCACCCTCCGGGAGGCCCCATCATGCACACACAGAGAGGGGAAATGCCTGGATAGCGAGGCGGAGACTTACAGATCTCACACACCCTGNAACGATAATGTTTTGTATATATTGGGTTACATAAAATGTATTATTTAACTGATTTCACCTACTTCTTTTCACTTTTTCTAATGTGGCTACTAGAAAACTTAAAATTACATTATGTGGTTTGTGTTCTATGTCTATTGAACAGGGCTGACCTAGACCGTAATTCCACTTCTCTCTAACGGAGTCTCACCTGACAATATGGAGCACCCAGTAAACCTGCCCACTGTTCCCCTGTCCAGTTCATTTCACTTTAGTGACAGGTTTCTCGGGTCTTCCACATGCCAGGCATTGTTCAGCATTCCTGGAAATACACATGCCAACATTCCAAAGAGACGTGTAGGCAATAAAGAGCTGAGAAAAACATCATATGACTCAAGTGCCACATAGAACTTAAGCTAGGAGATGTGATGGAGAGAGTGTGGGTGGTGTGCTGGTGTTGGGTGGTGAGGGAAACCACAGGGTGGAAGCCAGGGGGTTGTGATCTAGACAGCATGGAGCCAGTCATGCCAGGCTGGGAGGAGCCACTGGTCAAAGGCCCCAAGCAAGCAATAAGTTGAAGTGCTTGAGGAGGGAAAAGGAAACTGGAGTGACTGGAGTGCATGGCTGGGCAGAGGGTGCAGGTGAGGACATCCTGGCGTGTGTGACGCCCCGGGCATCTGTGGACCCACATGGGGGTCTGTTCCCTCACATCACCCAGGCTTGGATACAGGACCAGTCACTATCCACTCAGGGTGGCCTCAGTCTCTTCATCTGTTGAATGGAATGGCAATTACTAAAGGATCTTCCTTTCAGCTCTGACAGTATATGGTTTTATGATTCTTCCATATACCCTAAGGAATAAAAATCCTGTCCTGGAAACTGAAAGAAAGAGGAAGCAAAGGGAAACACCTGACCTCTAATCTCTTTCAAGATTTATCAACTGCTTATCTGAGCCTCCCTTTCCTCTTCCCCCCTCTCCATCTTTTTTTTTTAAAGAAAATGAAAATACCTGACATTTAGCCAACTCATTCTCATATAGCATCAAAGGGTAAACTTCTAAATTACCTGTTGTGCATACAAGAATGTTTTTCTCTAAAACCTGGACCAGCTTCCTCACAAGAAAAATTAGATGTCCTGCACAGAGACTGCCTTCCTTCCTTTATAATTAATTATACAATTCTCTCAGAAGTCTATAAATATCTTCCTAGTTTTCACAACTCTGTATTTTCAAAGTATCCATCGACTGGAGAAATTTGAATTCTCATATTGGCAATGATCCTGCCAGTTTCATCTATGGAAAAACATTACTAAGGAGGCATCTATAAGAGCCATATCTCCAGGAAGAGAATAAAATACCTGGTCACACTTATTTATCAATAAGGTCACACTTATTCATCACTTATTTAACAATTTAATAATGCATAAGAGAAGCCCACGGGACTATGTCCAAGAGGTATTTCAATGACATCTCTAACCAAGGGGTGCACGACAGACTTGACAATCAGCTCTTTGTCAGCCATCTCCATTCCTCAGATGCAACCTCCAGACCAGTTCTCAGAGAATGAGATTTAGGACGGGGATTCCCAGGGAAGAAGAGGGAGATACAACAGTTTGGCTTTGCAATATGGTAATGAGAAAGAGAACAAGGTCCTAGCAATGAAAGACAGAGGAGGTTCTACTTGAGGTTCACAGAAACAGGAGGAGAGGGTAACAGGTGATGATGGTGTTGAGAATAACAATTGCCCAACATTTAGGACACTGTCCCAAATGCTTTGCATGTGCTAACTGTATTGAATGTGTTAGCATGTGAGTCACTAACTTACAGTTTTAAACAGTGCCTCGCACATGCTTAGTGCCCTTAACCAATGATTGACAGATCCAGGAATATAACACTCCAGCTCTGTCACCCATGACGCAGATAGGTACAAGGTGTAACCTGTACTTGACTATGACAAAGTGAATCTCTGTGGGGTTTCACTTGATCCCTCATTCTTGCCGGGCCTCCTCCCATCCTCACATCCACTCCCCCAGGCCCTTATTGGTTACTCCTGGGAACTCTTCCTAATAAGTCACTTTGCAGGGCTCCTTGTCTCAGGGTTCAAGGTCTGCTTCCAGGGAGCTGCCCAATCTAAGTTATTCGCCAGATGAGAAATGAATATCCTGACAATATCAGACCAATTTGGGGGTGAAATATGGGACATTTTTTCCCCTATAAAATTTCTATAGCTAGGCTATTCAAATAAATATCATATTTTACTTTTTAGCTCAATTATTTCACACTCACCACAGGTCAAAATAATAATAACAATATCAATGAAGTAATGTGACTGTTTGTCTGAGCCTCTTTTCCTCCCTCAGGGATTCTCCCACATTGGGGTGAGAGCTGCTTAGATGTGGCCCTGTGTATTCAGATGAGAAAACTGCCCAGCCATCTGGCTTCCCTTTAAGACGGCACACCCTCAGTCTCGGGAGCTGACCACACCTCATCATGACCTCCAGGCCAGCTGCTGGAATCCTAATAACTGCTACACCTGCTCAAGTGCCCACTCTAGAGCCTCCAACCCTCCCCTCTCATTCATCTCCCACTGCAACAGGGGATGCCAGGGCATGACCTAACAGGTACTTGGGACACAATACTGTTCCCCTATCTGGGCAACTCCTGCACCCTTTGTCCTCTGCCATCTGGGGAAAGTGGGCACACTCCCATATCTTCATCTAACCAAGACATTTCAAAGTAAACTGCTGCGTTTTTCCATCTCAGAGAATGCTGGGGTTCTCTCCTGAGCCACCTTATAATTAGCAAACACTACAGCTGCAAGCACAGAGCCTGGGCTCTGGCTTGTGGGGAGACAGTTTTGTGGCTTTGAGAGAGCATCTCAGGGAATCATTAAAGCAGTCATGCTCACTGTTAACCAGACTCACCGATCACAGGACAGGGGATTCTCATTCTGCCTTTTCTCATCCAATATGGGACAATCACATACCCAGCACTGGCACTGGCTGTCAAGGGCAGGAACAGACCCTGTGCACCAGAGCTACATGTGGGCACAGGAATCATGTCTAGAACTGTCCCTGCCCTGGGGGCTCACCATCAATGTGCATCACACGTCCTCTGAAGCTCATATCCCACAGCACTCAGTCCCTACAGACCCTTCTCAGAAGCTTTTAGAACAGCTCAGGTAACTGGTTTTTAAACATTCAGCCCTCTATCCCCACCAGTGGCAGCCCTCTCTTGCCTTCACTTTATGGTCAAATGTCTCCAAGAAGCTGTATAAACTCACTGTTTCTTTCCTCATACCCTACTCACTCCTCAACCTGTACCCACCACTTACTGAGCACCTATTCTGAACTGGGCACTATGCCAATGCTCAAAATACTTATATTAACAACTGTATGAAGCATAGTAACATTACAGTGTAGTCAATCGAATGGAAGTCTCCCAAAAGACATTTCTACATCTGAACCCTGAAAACTGTGAATGTGACCTTACTTGGAAGAAGGGTCTTTGCAGATGTAGATGTAATTAAGCTAAGGATCTTAAAATGAAATTATGCTTGATTATCCAGGATTATCCAGATAGGCCTTACAGCAATGACAAATGTCCTTATAAGAGACAGACAGAGGAGAGACACGTGGAAAAGAGGAGAAGGTCATGTGAAGATGGAGTCAGAGACTTTAGTTATGCAGTCATAAAACTGGGAATGCCTGGAGCCGTGAGAATGGAAGAGTCAAGGAAGGACTCTGAGTGGTATTCTGGTGCAGCCACAGTAAAGGCTAGGAATTCACCTTGGAGGAACAGGTGAAGGATTTAACCCCTGGAGGAGAGAGGCTCAAAAACTTCTGAGGGAAAGAGCAGAGAAGAGGAAGCTTGGTGATAGAAATGACCCAAAGAAGGGGAAGGAAAATGGATGTACAGGAGAGGGAGACATGAAAGAAGGCACTGCAGAGGCAATGTGTCTTAGGTTTGGGGGGCTTCTTGGGTTCTAGCCTAAAGAATCTCCAGTGTCCATCATATTTGTAAAGGCAACAATTAAATGTTTCAGAAAACATCCAGTGTAGATCTATTACAAAGTCAATTTGAAGTTGCTGAAAAGAATCCCTTTTTTCATTAAAAAACTTCTGTTCAAACTTCCCCTTTTCAGAAAAATCTCCCAGAATTTTGCCAAATCTTGACAAGTGAGACACTCCTCCGTTAGAATAGACCCAATTCCTGAGGTTTATGTGTATTAATGAGGATTCTTCTGAATTGGAATCTGGGTGAGGACATCCAGATTGTCTCTCAGTTTTCTTCTTTCTCTCTTTTTTTTAAAAAACAGGATTTGCTAAACAATCATACAATATTACCACAAAAGAAATAAGTTTTTTGGGGACAGTAATAAAGCAACAACTCATGTTTGAAGGCATCATACAATGCATGAATAATTTTTATACCCTTTTCATTTAACTCTCGCAACAATCTTGGAGGTAGATATTATACTTGGTGTTTGTGTACTGCAGTTGAGGAAAATGAGGCAGCTCCGGGAGATGAAGTACTCTGTGCAGAGTCAGACAACTAGTGCGGGAATAGGTGACAGCGCAAAGCACATCTTTTTAAATCCAAATTCTATGCTCTCCCACAATATGTTTTAGCAAAAGTACTTTCACATAGAAAATTGAATTTACTCATTAAGAGTTAACATTTAAATTTGCATAAGTTAACAGCTCTCCTAAGTGTGGGCATGGCTTCCCTTGCCCACATCCTTGCCAATCCTGTAGCAGAATGGACTTGAAGTCAAAAAATTGGACTTATTTAAAATAGATTATTCTTCTGTCTTCATGGCATTGCTTACAATGAAAATGTCTTATTAGGGTTTTGTTTTACCTGCAGAAGAGTAGTGTTGACTTAATGCAAATTAAAAATAACAACCTAAGGAGCAAGATGGCGACGGGTATGGAGTGAGTGTGCTAGAGGACAGAGAGAGCCTGTGAAGTGTGCGCTGTGCTGCCAGAGTACTATTTGCATTTCCAAGAGCAACAAAAAACAAATAAATCACTGATCAACTAATCTACAATGAAAAAAAGCAACTACAGTCTCGAGGTTTTAGGGCCGAGGCAAAAGAAGATTCCTGAGAGCGCTGCAACCGCGCCAGGAGACCGAGCAGCCCAAGGCAACAAAGGCCAGGAAACACGGCAGCGGCGACGCAGAGACGGAGAGGAAGGCGCGGGACCGGCCCAGCTCTGGGAGCTT
>NW_007740088.1:31821-32348 GCF_000696425.1 Galeopterus variegatus | reverse complement strand
TTTGTGTCTGTTTAGTGGTTACCCTTAAACTTTTAACATATTTATTCACTTAACATCGAAATATGATAATAAGCAAGGGCATTAAAAAGCTTTGGTCTGTTTAGTGGTTACCCTTAAACTTTTAACATATTTATTCACTTTACATCCAAATATGACAATAAGCAAGGGCATTAAAAAGCTTTGGCCCCTATTATCCCTCTCCTACTTTACACGTTNCGCTTCTGTCTTTAAGGCTGACTAGTGTCCCATCGTGCGTGTACACCACGTTTTCCTGCTCTGTTCCTCTGCTGATGGACGCTTCTGCTGTTTCCATATCTCGACTATTGTGAACAATGCAGCAGTGAACATGGGAGTGCAGGTGTCTCTTTGACATAACGATTTGAAGAGTTTTAGTAAACAGCATTATCATGGGACCTCGACCACATTCCAGCTGTAGAACAGGCCCGTCCCCCCAAATGTCTCCTACTGCCCACTCGAGCTCACTGCTCCCTCCACTCCCAGCACCAGGCCATCACTGCTCTGTTTCT
>NW_007740088.1:29451-29793 GCF_000696425.1 Galeopterus variegatus | reverse complement strand
AGAGGGTGGCAGTTATGATTCCTAGTGGAAACACATAGGTGCAGCGTTTCTTTCTCAGCATTTCCTTTCCAACAGGAAAGTTAGGTGGAAAGTTAAGCATGGTTTGGCCACAAAAGTCCACAGCAAAATTCCAGGTCACTGAACTAACCGTACAAAGAGAGCAGAACAAAAGACAGAAGGCAGAGATGTCGTAACAGGACTGGATAAAATATTCATACGGGTCCGGTCTGCAGCCGATCACAAAGGCTGTGAAGCTGAACATCACGACTGATGACTTTATAATATTAGCCAACAATATCAGGACCCGCCCATACTTAATTTCACTTGAAATGGTCCAGTTCG
>NW_007740088.1:25393-26256 GCF_000696425.1 Galeopterus variegatus | reverse complement strand
CGTTAGTAACTATAGTCACCGTGTTGTACAATAGACAGATGTCTTGAACTGATTCGTCCTACCCGAAATCTCGTGCTCTTTGACCAACATCCCCACCCCGACTCCCCGGCCTCTGGGAACCACCATTCTACTCTCCACTTCCATGAGTTACACTTTGTTAGATTCCACAGATGAGTGAGATCGTGCAGAATTTGTCTTTCAGTACCTGGCTTATTTCACTTCACATAACGTCTTCACGTTTATCCGCNCCTGATATTTGTAACACCATATTCCACTGTCCCCCAGTCTCCTTTCTAATTGCATGAAGGCTGAAGTTTTACCTCTCAGGAAGTCACGCTAGCACAGTGGGCTTGGGCTTGACTGCAGGGTGACTAACTCACTATCTAGGAGTACTTCCTTGCCAGTGGAGGTCTGAGGGAGTGGCCACAGGATCGGTGAGCTTTGATGCAGGGTAGCAGGATGGGGATGTTGTAGTCAGCAGCAAAATCTGCCAGCTCAGGGACGACAGCTCAGGGATGCTATGGCGCTGTCCATTTGGGAAACCAGTGGGGTGGGTGTGGATATGTTTTTCCTGAAGACCAAATTTGAGAGACTCATANAACTGAGCTGGCCGGCCAGCCTGCAACTTTAAAATATCCTGATGTGTTTTACATAAAGCAAGTATCTTCTATGAAGCAAAATTTACATCGTGAACCAACTTATTTGGATCTCTTGTCAATTGGAATTGTTGGCAGTAAGTGGAAAGGACAATCAGAAGATTATAACCCTGGAGCTTCCCCATGTTGCTCTGCAGAAAGGAGTCGGGTGGGATCTGCTCAGTCACCAGGTGTGTGGAGAATGTAGGCAGCTGACCATGCGGAAGA
>NW_007740088.1:20892-23851 GCF_000696425.1 Galeopterus variegatus | reverse complement strand
ATATACCTTATTTACAATTTTTACCCATAAGCCTTGAACAAGAATTCACGCATTCAGAAGATTGGTAAATAGTCTTCATAGCAGTAGGAAATTTTGAACCAAAAGGGTAAATGTCCACAGAGAAAGAAATGAGCCCTCTGCAGTGAAAGAGGGACTGCTAGGGAGAGTTTGGGCTCTGAACACAGGCCAACAAATCCCTGGCTCTCACAACATGTTGCTTCCATGCTTGCCCTGTGCTTTGTATAGATCAGGCCCTATTCTAAACACTTTCTGACTTCTAGTACCTTTGGTTCTCATGACAGCCCAATGATACATGTACAATTGTGATCCCCATTTTATAGACGAGGGAGCTGAGCCCAGAAGAACATGGCAAAGCTCGACTCCCGAGTCCTCACTGGCAGACGCAGTGCTTTCTGGCCCTCTCCATAGTGGGTGGCAGTTATTCACATCAAAAGAGTATCACAAAATAGAGAAATCCCATGTCAATTGTAATAAGAGCCATCTGTGGCCTTCTCTGTGTCCTGTAAAATGATAAAAGTGACCATCACATGATAGCAGCATAAGAGAAAGTGCAAATGCACACTTGCCTCCTTGTCTCCTCTATCCATTTGACTGAAGACCCTTTAAAAGCTGGCACTTTTATTTAAAATCATCATCATTATAATAAATATATATGCACATATATAAATGTTAGTGAGGATGCGGAGGTTGCTGTGCACTGCTGGTGGGAATGTGAGATGGTGCAGCTGCTGTGGTGAAGGGTCCAGCAATTCCTCAAAGGCTGAAACCTAGAGGCAGCACATGACCCAGCACCCGCACTGCTGGTGCACAGCGCAGAGAGCTGCAGTCGGCCCCGAGCGGCTGTGTGCACCCCCGTGCTCACTGCACTATTCACAATAGCCAAAATGTGGGACCAACAAAATGCCCATCGATATGTGACTGGCTAAACAAAAGTGGTCTACACATACATGCGATGGAATGTTACTCGGCCTTACAAGGAAGGAGATTCTGACCACGCTACAACGAGGATGAACCTTGAGGACATTATGCTGAGTGAGATGAGCCAGGCACAAAAGGACAAATACTGTCTGATTGCACCCATATGAGGTACCCAGAGGAGTCATATCTATGGAGACAGTAAGTTGAATGGTTGTTGCCAGGGACTGCAGGAGGAAAGAATTGGGGACAGAGTTTCATCTGGAGAAGATGAAAAAATTTTGGAGCTGATGGTGGTGATGGTTGCACGGCCACTAAATGTACACCTAAAAATGGTTAAGATGGTAAATTCTACGTCACATATGTTTACCACAATAAAAAAGTATCACCAAAAGTAGATACTGTATGAAGAGAGAAGATGTGTTCAATTTTAGAGGAATGACACCCTGTGGTTGGCGATACTATCACTGTGTTTCTCAGAGACAAATCAACCATTGACTTTCCCACACTCACACCCAGTCGCATGACTGCTGTCATGTAAAGTGAGCTGTGATGATGGAGATGACATTACCCAGAGCTGTGAGTTATCATTTACGTTCCTAGAGACACTCAGGCAGCCTCAGTTAAAAGCGCCAAGACCACAGAGTCTAGAAGATCATGCTGGAAATGTGATGATGGTCATTTAAAGCAAAATCCAGGTGGCCTGGGCTGACCTGATTTTGTGGGGTGATCCAGTGAAGACCTTGAACTTCTTCACGGAGACGATGAGATGTTTAATCTAAAGTGACTCCCAGGAAGTCTCAAGGATCTCCTAAAGTGGGACAAAATGATAAACCATGATTGTCTTTCCCACCAAATAAAAAAAGTGAGGAGGGGGCTTCTCAGAAGTACAAATGGCAGTAACTCTCAAGTTGTAATGAAGCAAATCCAAGCATTCTCATGTTGCCATGACCACCAGGGCTGGTTGTGGGCATGTTACAGGAGGGATGCATATGGTTGTGGGCATGTTACAAGAGGGACGCATATAAAGTGCAGAGTTGTCTGATATCCCCTTGAAGTTGAGAAGTCTTTCTAGAACAGAATAATTATTTTTATTATTATTATTATTATTATTTATTTATTTATTTTAGGTCCTGGATCAAATAGTCATTGTAATTTGTGAGTCATAAGTTGGAAAATCATAGGAAGACCCCCAGTGGATTGAAAGATGTTCTGTGACAGGAGCCAGAGGGCTTTGCTAGAGAAGTCAGGGTCACCTGGCATGCACCTTCCTTAGGTTTTCTTTCTTTTTTTTTTTTAATTTTTTTTTTTCCTTTTTTTGTCTTTTTTCATGTCCGGCAATGGATCGCAACTCTCAGTGTCGCGCCCGTACCGGACTGGGACCGGCAACGGGATCGCAACCCTCGGTGTTACGCCCGCACCTCGCTCAGCCAGTGAGTGGGAACCGGTCTGTATGTGGGATCCGAACCCTTGGCGGGCAGTGCACCACCAGGCCGGCCCTTATTTTTATTTTTATTTATTTATTTATTTATTTTCCTTAGGTTTTCTTAAACAAGGAACCAGGGTTAGATATTGATGGTCTGAAACTCATAAGGCACTTGTGTGATTTTGTTTTGTTTTGGTTGCAATGATAGATCTCATTCTTCCCCCTCTGTATTTAACTTTCAATATGGTGGTCAGTCATCTGATGATGCTTAAGGGTGTAAATGTACACAGTTTTAATTTAATATGTACTGTGGCCAAAATTCCAGAAACTCACACACTAAGCATGGAGTCAAAGTAAACTGGAATAAAAGTGGACAGAGAGGAGAGAAAAGGGCAGATGGGAGATAACAAAGAGAGAGAAACCTGCAGTTTGTGTTTTTGTTTTTATATTTTATTCCTTTTTCTTTTAGATTATACGTAGGGTAAGATTTACAAAGAATAAAATATACAAATCTGCAGTGCACAGGTCGATGAATTTTCACATGGGCATACACCCCTGTAACGTCCTCTCAGATCAAGATACAGGATATTCCTGTCT
>NW_007740088.1:20304-20677 GCF_000696425.1 Galeopterus variegatus | reverse complement strand
GATATTCCTGTCTCCTAAAACCTTCCCTCCTGCTTCTTGCCAGTCCATAGCCACCACCTCCCGCCTCACCCAGATCTAACCACTGTCCTGACTCCTCACAAGTTACTTCTGCAAGTTTTTGAACATCATATAAATGGAAGCACGCGGCTTGTATCTTTGGTGTCTGGCTTCTTTCACTCAACATAACGCTTTTGAATTTCGTCTGTATTGTTGAGTGTAGCATCACCCGGCTCACGGGTACCGTCGCACAGCATTCTGCGGTCTGCACGTCCCAATCTGTGCGTTCGTCCTTCTGTAGAAGATCGCTGGGAAGTCTCTGGTTTGGTGCTATTACGGGGAGGAATTTTTTGGTATTTTAAAAATAAGCCATATG
>NW_007740088.1:18019-18664 GCF_000696425.1 Galeopterus variegatus | reverse complement strand
TGGTTTAAACTATTTTTAAGTTGCACCTGCTTTAATGAAAATTATGTAGCCAGTTTGTTTACGTTTTCTCTATGACTGATTAACCACTTCTGTTCTTTTCTGTAACTTTCTTGGCTGGACAATAAAAACCGAGACAAAACCTAGTTTGGGGTTTTTTTTCCAAGGAATGCTTCTGTTGTGAAGAAGTCATCTCCTGGAATTAACCCCTTCTGGGCCTCTCATTTGCTCAGGAAAAATGGGCTTTGAGTAATCCTTTGCGTCTCCATCTCCGTCACCCTGGGGGACAGGTGATGCTGGTAATGTGGCCGAGAACTGATAAGGCCTCTGCAGGTGAAGACCAGGGCTTTCATCTCAGCTCTACCTCTGACTGGTGACAAGTCACTTAGAATCTCTACATTTTATTCCTTCTTGTAAAGAACAGGAGACACCTGCCCCGTGTCCCATTCCCCACCACAGGATCATGATACTTCCGAGCACCCAGGCCAATCTGGTCCCTTCCCCGGGGCTGCCAAGGGGTTGGCCACAATGTGGAAGGTGGAAGCTGTTCACGAACCACAAATGACTCACCTCATTGGGTATGAGGGTGACGGTCACCTCCTGGTGTTTCCTCAGAGTCTGGTCTGGGACTGAGAATGAGGTGGTAGG
>NW_007740088.1:15729-16092 GCF_000696425.1 Galeopterus variegatus | reverse complement strand
AAAAAGTAACACTCTGCATGTGTTGAAAGTCTAAGAATAAATTAGACTTGCCACACTCCCCCGCAATCCTACTCCAAGGTATCTACCCAAGAGAGATGAAAACATGTAGTCATGCATAAACCCAGATGCAAATGTATCAAGTAGCTTGATTGATAATTGCCCTGTACTGGAAACAACCCAATGCAAAGAAAACTACCTTAAGCTTTCCTTCAACTGCAAAAGTAGACTTGAACAAAGGGAAAGACATCCCATGTTCTTGAGTAAGAAGACTCAATATTATAAATATGTAAATGATCCCTAATTTAATGTATAAATTTGGCATTATCCTAACGAAAATACTGAGAGTTTTGTGTTTTTTTCAGT
>NW_007740088.1:13067-13777 GCF_000696425.1 Galeopterus variegatus | reverse complement strand
CCAGGCCCTGTGAGGTACATTTGCTTTATGCATACTCCACATCTATCTATATATCCTATTGTTTCTATTTCCCTGGAGAACCCTGACTAATACAATCTCTACACTGATTTGAATGTACTCCCAAAACTCAGACTGAAGCTTGATCTCCAGTGTAACAATGATATGAGGGTGGGAAATCTAACTATGATATTTGAAAGATGGTGCTTTTGGAAGGTAATTGGATTGTAAGGGCTCTATCCTTATGAATAATTAATTTATTCATGGAGTAATGGGTTAATGGATAAGGGGTTTATAATTGGAGTGGCACTGTGAGGCTTCATAAGGAGATTAAGTGAGCATGTTTACATGCTCTTGCCCTCTTGCCATGTGATGCCTGGTGCCACCTTGGGGCTCTGCAGAGACCCCACCAAAAAGAAGGCTCTCACCAGATACACCTCTTGGACTTCCCAGCCTGGACGTCCCAGCCTGCAAAACTAAGAAATAAATTTCTTTTCTTTATAAATTACGCAGTTTCAGGTATTCTGTTATAAGTGATAGAAAATGGACTATTACAATCCCTGAAATTTAAAGCAGGGTAGGAACGGTACATGAATATACAAATACACTAAAGGAGTCAAATAGGATGTCTAGACATGAGCCCAATATCTATGGAAATTTAATATGGAAGTGATAACATCTCAAATCATTGGAGAAAATAAGGATTTTAAAAT
>NW_007740088.1:12417-12748 GCF_000696425.1 Galeopterus variegatus | reverse complement strand
TCTACAGTGGGAGAGTATAGAATGGGGATTGGAACAGACGTTTATTTAGACTTTTTTCTGAATGAACCTGATTATGTAAATTTGACTGTGAAATTATGTAAATATTTTACATATTCAAAAAGAAAACTATATAAAAAAGACAAAAGTAATCCCTAAAAATAGAAAACAAGCTGAAAGGAATAAACTTAAATGCTTATCAAGCTGGTGATATAACCACACAAAGAAAACTTTTACACCAAATAACTTTAGAATGCAGTGTTTTGACTATCGAAGCCTAGCACAATCAATTTTAGGGACAAATGGAGCTTCAAAGAAACCTTAACCTTTATCT
>NW_007740088.1:9258-10452 GCF_000696425.1 Galeopterus variegatus | reverse complement strand
AAAGTGCATCTGGTGGTGGCAACAGTGACTCGGCGGTCTCACATTGCAAGATGGTGGAAGCAGAGAGAGTAGAGAGAGAAAGACAGGCTCTCCTCCTCTTTTAAAGCCCTCAGAACCAGGCCCCTGACCACCATTTTTACTCCATCCACTACTGCACAGTCCAGCAATCCAATCACCTCTTCAAGACTCCACCTTTCAATTACCATAATAGGATTTCCCACTCTCTTAACTACAGTTGGGGCTAAGTTTCTAATACATGAAATGTGGGGGATACAATTCAAGCTTCAATGAGTTTTGGGGGGACATAATTCNTAATTGCAGCTTTGTGAGAGTCCATGAAGCAGAGGACCCAGCTAAGCTGTGCCCAAACTCCTGATCCACAGAAGCTGCGAGGTAATAAATGTGCATTGCCTGATGCCACTAAGTGCTGTGGGAATCTGTTACACAGCAACAGACAACTGACAGACAATGCTGAGAAAAAAACAATAGCCACTAAACATTTGAAAGAGTACTCAGCCTCACTAAAAAAAAAAACTTCATTGAAATAACATAGAGATAGCCTTTCTCACCAATCATATTGAAGGAAAATTCAGTGTTTTACAATGTATTCTTTGACAGGGCTGTGAGGAAGCAGACATTTTCATAGCTGGCTCCTGGGAGTCCAAAATGGATCCCCCTGTACTAGTCCGTTTGTGTTGTTTATAACAGAATACACGGAACTGGGTGATTTATAAAGAAAACAAAATTTAATGCTTACAGTTTCTGAGGCTAGGAAGTCCAAAGTGCATCTGGTGGTGGCAACAGTGAGTCGGTGGACTCACATTACAAGATGGTGGAAGCGGAGAGAGCAGAGAGAGAAAGACAGGCTCTCCTCCTCTTTTAAAGCCCTTAGAACCAGGCCCCCGAACACCATTTTTAATCCATCCACTACTGCACAGTCCTGCAATCCAATCACCTCTTCAAGACTTCACCTTTCAATTACCATAATAGGATTTCCCACTCTCTTAACAGCCACAGTGGGGGCTTAGTTTTTAATACACAAAATATGGGCGATATAGTTCAAGCTTCAATGAGTTTTGGGGGGACACAATTCAATCCACTACATCCCCTATAGTGCAAGATTTAGCAATATGTTTTAAAATTACAGATGTATTGACCCTTTGATCCAGCAGTCCTAGGAATCTATCCCAAAGA
>NW_007740088.1:6065-6674 GCF_000696425.1 Galeopterus variegatus | reverse complement strand
CATTCTCCCTGTCTACTTGAGAAACCAACAATTAGAGGGAAAAATAAAGTATTTACCCTGAGTTTTTCGTAGGCACTAAATTTTATTTTATTTTTTTAAGTAATGTAGTTAAGTTTCAATCCATCTTTTCATCCTCTATTCAGCAAATATTTATTCTTGGTGGCTGGCTGGTACAGGAATCCAAAGCCTTGACTTTGGTGTTACCAGCACCACGCTCTAACCAGTGAGATAACTGGCCAGCCCTGAATTTTGGAGGAAGCAAACGGCCACAGCTGATGAGGGAAAAGTCTTTACAAAAGCATCCCAGCTAATAAATCCAGCAGGAATGTTCATGTTAGAATGTTACCACTTGCGATCCTTCCTGTGATCATCGATCCAAACAATGAAACCGTTAGGGACAGGGGGAGGCTTGCGATCCTTCCTGTGATCATTCACCCAAACAAGAACAGTCAATAGATGAAACCATTAGGGACAGGGGGAATGTGATGAGAAAACATACAACAGGGATCAAAATTCCCCCTCCCGGATCCACCACTGATCAGTCTTCGCATCATGAAAAGGAACAAGGACCACGTGCCACCTGCTATGATGCGTTCAGGATGCAGTGCA
>NW_007740088.1:2850-4125 GCF_000696425.1 Galeopterus variegatus | reverse complement strand
CAATGGAGCTACGTACCAACATGAAAAATATAAATGGAGTCACACGAGCTGTAATATTTCGTGCTTTTCACTTAGCATAGTGTTTTGAAGTTTCATACATGTTGTAGCATGTAGGAGAAGTTTGTCCCTTTGCATTGCTGAGTAGCATTCTCCTATATGGAGGTACACAGTTTCTTTATTCATTCATCAGCTTTTGAACATTTGGATTGATTCTATGTCTGGGCTAGTATGAAAAATGTTGCTGTAAACATGTGTATACAGAATTTTGTATGGACATAGGTTCTCATTTCTCTCGTGTAGTTACCTAGGAATAGAATTGGTGGATCGTATGGTAATTGTATACTTAACTTTCTTTCTTTCTTTCTTTCTTTCTTTCTTTCTTTCTTTCTTTCTTTCTTTCTTTCTTTCTTTCTTTCTTTCTTTCTTTCTTTCTTTTTTTCTTTCTTTCTTTCTTTCTTTCTTTCTTTCTTTCTTTCTTTCTTTCTTTATATTGAATCATAATTGATTATACATATTTTGGGGGTTCAATTTTGACATATGTGGTCAAATCAATATTACTAGTATGTGTGTTGTTACAAATTGTACTTATTCTTTATGCCCCTTGCCCAATCTCTCCCCATCCCCCTGTGCCTCCCCCATTTACCCTCTAATTACCCTACATTTCTTCTCTCCCTCTGAAAGACTAATGGTTATTTGGTTGATTTGTTGCCTAGATGATCTGTCCAATGCTGAGAGTTGTGTTCAGGTCCCCCAATATTATCATAGAGCAGATGCTTCTTCTGTCTCTCTGGAGTGGGCTTTGTGAAGAGACATCCTCTTCTTTTCTTTGGTCTCTCCTGATGACTCTCCTTGTGTCAATGCACTCCAGTGGCTGGTGGGCCATCTGTGTGGTGGTTGTGGTGTCTAGCCACTTTTGCAGTAGCTGTGGTTACTGTAGAGGCTGTGGCAGGCCACCCACCTGGAGGGCATCTTTTTGGCATGCTCCTTGGTGCTAGCAGTGTGCCTGGTTGTGGAATGGCTGTTGCTTTGGCCCCCACAGATTTGTAACCCACCTCCCCTGGGTGATGGAGCCACAAAGGATTACTCAAAGCCCATCTCTTCTGAGCAGTGAGAAGCCCTGAAGTGGTTAAGCTCCTCGGCAGCCCTCAAGTGAGAGGCATCCCTTCCTTGGGAAATTAACCCCCAATTGGGGTTCTCTTCCAACATTTGTTTTCCAGACCAGGAAGGTACAGGAAGAGAACATAGGTGGGATTATAGTTTAACAATATAGGCTGG